>NC_142882.1:1252500-1421071 GCF_051225735.1 Oryctolagus cuniculus
GCAGTGGACGATGGCCCAGGTCCTCGGGCCCCTGCACCCGCGTGGGAGACCCGGATGGAGCTCCTGGCTCCTGATTGGCACAGCTCTGAATGTTGTGGCCATCTGGGAGTGAACCAGAGGAAGGAAGACCTCCCTCCCCCTCCCTCTCCCTCCCCCTCCTGCTGGCCCCCGTGGAGGGGAGACCCAGTGAGGCAGAGCTGGAAGCGGCCCCGGGGCCCGATGCGGCTGCTAGCTCCAGCCGTCACCCGCCACGCGGGCCGCGGTGGCCGGCGGGCTCTCTACCCAGCCGGGCTTGGGTCACGGCGGCACTCACCCAGGAGACACCGGGCTCCATCGCGCTCCCCACTGAAGACAGAGCTGTGATGACACGCCCCCCCCCCCAGCACACAGGGCTCTGAACAGGTACCTCCGGGTCGTCTCCACACCCTTGGGACTGGCCCTGTTTGCAGCTGTGCCAACCGTGCGCCAGCAGGACACTCTGGGGAAGGCAGACCTCAGCCGGGAGACACACACCGTGGGGGCGCGGCGGCCCCCCCACCGCAGAGAACCCCAGTGCTACCCCATGAGCCGCTGTGCCACGGGGCCCCGGCTCTGACGAGACACCCAGGCTCCGGGGACGCTGCCACGTCTTCCAGAAAGTTCTAGAGAATTCCGATGGTTAAGATCCCACAATCTCGCCCACGAGAGAGGCGCCTGCAGGAGGGGGCAGGCAGCTCCGCGGGGCGGCCATGGTGCACCTGCCCCCAGCCCGGGGGCTGCTGGGAGCCCCGGCCCAGGCCCTGTGCAACCGCAGGCAGGCGAAGACGCGGGGACCCCGGGGGACCCTGGGCCCCGTCTGGCAACACCTGCGGGTGGCCTGGCTGGAAAGAACCCCACCCTCCGGCCCCCATCGCTCCCCCGGAGACGCTGGGCAGAGCAAGCCCCGCCCACACATTAGCTCGGACCGCGGCTTCTAGAACGACCAGAGGACAGAGTCCTGTCTCTGTGTCCCCGGGTTGAGGCCACGTCTTAGATGAACCCACTTGCAGTCACCCAGACGCCCCCCCAGAGACCCTCCCCAGGGGGACCCTCGCAGCCCCAAAGCATGATGGGTGAGCACCACAGGGGGAGACGCCCCCCCAGAGACCCTCCCCAGGGGGACCCTCGCAGCCCCAAAGCATGATGGGTGAGCACCGCACGGGGGAGACGCCCCCCCAGAGACCCTCCCCAGGGGGACCCTCACAGCCCCAGAGCATGATGGGTGAACGCCACAGGGCGAGATGCCCCCCCCCCCAGACACCCTCCCCAGGGGACCCTCACAGCCCCAGAGCATGATGGGTGAACGCCACAGGGCGAGATGCCCCCCAGAGACCCTCCCCAGGGGGACCCTCGCAGCCCCAAAGCATGATGGGTGAGCACCACAGGGGGAGACGCCCCCCCCAGAGACCCTCCCCAGGGGAACCCTCGCAGCCCCAAAGCATGATGGGTGAGCACCACAGGGAGAGATGCCCCCCCAGAGACCTTCCCCAGGGGGACCCTCGCAGCCCCAAAGCATGATGGGTGAGCACCACAGGGCAAGACGCCCCCCCAGAGACCTTCCCCAGGGGAACCCTCACAGCCCCAAAGCATGATGGGTGAGCACCGCATGGGATGCCCACACCCACCTCACTGTGCCTGGGCTCACGTCCCTGCTCCCTGCACCCGCGTGGGGGACCCGCATGGAGCTCCAGGCTCCAGCCTGGCCCGGCGCGGCCGTCATGGCCAGCTGGGGAGGGACCCAGCGGACGGAGCTCTGGGTATCTGTCTTTCTGCCCTCCGAGTGGACATGTCCTTCTTGAAGAGCCTTCCCTCAGCAAGGGGTCGCTGCCGCCCTGGGAGGGGTCTGTCACCCGGGCGGGGGAGGGAGGGCAGGAAGGGGCACAGGACTGCCCCCCCCGCCTCCCTCCCTCCGGGCCAGGGACTCTCAGGGCAAGGCGCCCTGCTGCCCGGGACCGGCCCACACTTCCGAAGGGACTCCCGTGTCTTATCACAGACCCGAATCTGTGTCACCACCGCGGGGCCACCGGCTGCTTAATCACACTTCCGGCAGCCACTGGAGCTCCGCCGGGTGCAGCCGGCCAACCCACAGAGCGGCACCGGCGCGGGGCCCCAACGCTCCGCTTCATGCCCGGCTCTCTGCTCACGCCCCTGGGGAGGCTGGGGATGACGGCCCGAGGGCTGGGCCCCTGCAGCCACTCGGGAACCGGACGGTCGGGGCTTCGGCCTGGCCCAGCCCTGGCTGCTGCAGGCATTTGGGGAGGGACCCAGCGGACGGAAGCGCTTCCCTCTCTCCCCCACCCTGCCCTCTCCCTCCCTCTCTCCCCTCTCCCCTCCCTCTCTCTCCTCCCTCTCTCTCTCCCTCTCTCTCTCCCTCCCTCTCTCTCTCCCTCTCTCTCCTCCCTCTCTCTCTCTCCCTCTCTCTCTCCCTCTCTCTCTCTCCCTCCCTCTCTCCCTCTCTCTCCCTCCCTCTCTCTCTCTCCCTCCCTCTCTCTCTCTCTCCCTCCCTCTCTCTCCCTCCCTCTCTCTCTCTCTCCCCCCTCCATCTCTCTCTCTCCCCCTCTCTCTCCTCTCTCCTCTCTCCTCTCCCTCTCTCTCTCTCTCCCCCTGTCTCCCTCTCTCCCCTCTCTCCCTCTCTCCCTCCCTCCCTCCCTCTCTCCCTCCCTCTGTCTCCCTCCCTCTCTCTCTCTCTCCCTCTCCCTCCTCTCTCCTCCCTCCTCTCTCCCTCTCTCCCCCCTCCCTCTCTCCTCCCTCTCTTTCAACTCCCCACCCCATCTTCTCTGTGTGTCACTCCGCCTTTCAGATAGATAAACAAATCTTTAAGGAATCCTGCCAGGGAACAGGATTGGGACGGCCGTCCAGGCGGGGCCACCCGGCTCTGGGTCTCTCGCGCTGTCACGGCTACGTTGCCGGGTGACGATGGCAACCCTCGGATTACAAAGGAGCTGGAAACTCCTAGAATTATTTAAAAAAAACATAATAGCATTTTAAAAATATTTATTTTCATTTCATTTGAAAGGCAGAGACACAGAGAAAGAGATGCCCCATCTGCCGAGGCACAGCCCAAGAGACCAGGAGCCAGGGCGGGGCCAGGAGCCAAGATCCACACGGGCGTCCCCCGGGGGTGCAGGGCCCGGCACTTGTCCATCTCCGCCGCCTCCCGGAGCACACGTGGGCAGGGCAGAGGGAAAGCTGAACCAGGCGCTTGGATGTGGCAGAGCCCCGAGTGGAGGCATGGCCGCTGCACCACAGGTGCACAGAGGTCACAGGTGCACAGAGGTCACAGGAGCACAGAGGTCACAGGTGCACAGAGGTCAGAGGTGCACAGAGGTCAGAGGTGCACAGAGGTCACAGGAGCACAGAGGTCAAAGGGCACAGAGGTCACAGGTGCACAGAGGTCACAGGTGCACAGAGGTCACAGGAGCACAGAGGTCAGAGGTGCACAGAGGTCACAGGAGCACAGAGGTCAGAGGTGCACAGAGGTCACAGGTGCACAGAGGTCACAGGTGCACAGAGGTCAAAGGGCACAGAGGTCAGAGGTGCACAGAGGTCACAGGAGCACAGTGGGTACCTGTGCACAGAGGTCACAGGTGCACAGAGGTCAAAGGGCACAGAGGTCACAGGTGCACAGAGGTCACAGGTACACAGAGGTCACAGGTGCACAGAGGTCAGAGGTACACAGAGGTCACAAGTGCACAGAGGTCACAGGTGCACAGTGGGTACAGGTGCATAGAGGTCACAGGTGCACAGAGGGTACAGGTGCACAGAGGTCACAGGTGCACAGAGGTCACAAGTGAACAAGGTCACAGGTGCACAGAGGTCACAGGTGCACAGAGGTCACAGGTACACAGTGGGTACAGGTGCACAGAGGTCAAA
Organism: Oryctolagus cuniculus; assembly: GCF_051225735.1. Classification (NCBI taxonomy): domain Eukaryota; kingdom Metazoa; phylum Chordata; class Mammalia; order Lagomorpha; family Leporidae; genus Oryctolagus; species Oryctolagus cuniculus. The sequence goes on from NC_142882.1 coordinate 1,256,392, forward strand.
GGGCACAGAGGTCACAGGTGCACAGGACCACCAGCGACCCAGTGAGGAGGCGCAGGGCCGCGTGCACGTCTGTGTCTGTGTGGGTGGGGGGTCTCAGCCCATGACCCACGAGCGACACAGGGAGGCGCTGACTCACGGTTTAGCCGTATTCCAAACCTGAAGCCTCACTCTGCTGCGATGCACCAATCACGCCACGTTCTGGCAAGTTCCAGACGGTCCCAGGAATTCAGAGAGTTCCGCATGGCTGCCATCAGCCCCTAACCTTCCGTTTCCATCCTCCTCTCTCTGCCCGGCTCCACGTCCTGCCAGCCGGCTCCGCCTCCCACCCTTCGTTCTCATCCTCCGGGCAGCGACTCCCTCCTCCCGGGCCCCCGAGGAACCTGGGGCCGGTCAGGCGTCAAGCAAAGCCAGGACACCGTGCCCATCGCCCCACCGGGCTCGGCCCACGGAGGAGGGGCTCCAGGAGGCACAGGGGCCACCCCCGGGCGCTGCCTGAGACCAGTCCTGGGATTCTCCCGATCTAAGCACAGTCATTGAGACGCACCGGTCAGCAGCCTTTAACATCCAGGGCCGTGCCAACACTACTCTACTTCCAGAATATTCCGTCACCCCCAGAAGCGCCCCTGTCCCAGGAGGAGGCGCCCCCACCGCGGGGCCCCAGCCCACGGCAACCACAGATCCACTTCCCGTCTGCAGGACTTCTGATGCTTCCGGCCCACACGGGGTGGCCTTCCGCCTCTCTCACCGTGCGCGGCCTCTGGCCTTCCACCTTCTCTCACCGCGGGGGGCCACCTCGGGTCCCTCCGTGCTGTCGCGAGTGTCTGGCCCTCGCCCTGGACCGGGCGTGGGTGCTCCCCTGCCCACGGACACCCGGCCGTGCTCACCTGTCCTGCACGGTGTCGGTGGCTGTGTTGTGTGTCTCGTGGTTGCCCAGCTAAGCGTGGGATGGGGGGCCATGCGGAAAGCCCACCGCTCGGACCGTTAACACTGTCAGCCTGCACCGCCGCGGTGCCCGTCCGCCAGCCCAGGGGCTCTGATCTGTCCACACCCTCGACAGCATGGTGACTGCCAACGGGTCAGTGCACCTGTGACCTCTGTGCCCCTGTGACCTCTGTGCACCTGTGACCTCTGTGCAACGATTTTATCCCGGCCACCCCGGTGGGCGTGACGTGGCCGTGACTGGTGATGAACCACGTGGAATGTCTTCGTGTGACCACCGTGTGGGAGGGGGCCACAGTGGCTGCTGCCCCAGTGGGCGGAGCCGCCGGGGCTTGGTCTCCCGGGAGCTTCCAGGAGGCGGCACCCGCCCCCCAGCTCTGCCGCCTCCCTGGGGTCCGCGCAGCCCCCAGGGCGGTGGCCATGGCACTGGTAACCACGCAGGCCACTGCCACATTCCCCAAGCAGCTGGGGCTGGGCCGGGCTGAAGCCAGCAGCTTAGAACCCCGCCCGGGACCCAAGCGCTTGAGCCACTACGCCTGCCTCCCAGGGTGGCGTGCGCCGGAAGCCAGAGCGGGAATCGAACCCCGGGCACTCGGAGGTGGGACGCAGGGGTCGTAACTGCCAGGCACAACGCCCACTCCAGCAGCCTTGGGCGGAGTTAGAACAGAGAGAGGGGCCGCCTGCAGCGCCGGCATCAGGCACGGACACAGGTTCATCCCGGCGGCTCCGCTTCCGATCCAGCGCCCGGCTGTGGCCTGGGAAGGCAGCAGAGGACAGCCCACGTCCATGGGCCCCTGCGGGGGAAGCTTCTAGAACACGCGGCCAAACCAAGCTGGGGCGGGCGCAGGCCGAGCCGGGGGCTTTCGTCAAAGCTGAGGGCGGACGGAAGGCGTTTGCTGGGGAGGGGGAGAGACCTCGGCCACAGAGGACAGCGGGGGAGACCTGGGCCAGCGCCACCATCCCAGGCGGGGAGGGGGCTGGGGGGACACAGATGTCCCGAGCCCCTCAGGGCCGAGCCACAGAGGCCGCAGCAAATGGACAGAAAACCCGCAGGGCGCGGGGCACACACTCACATCTGGGGTCTAAAAGCAGAGGCCGCCCCAGCGCTCCCGGAGAGAAAGGACGGCGTCCACCAGGCGGCTCACGGCCGGACGCACACACACAATGCCCCTCCACCCACGGGCAGTGCCACGCGGCCACAGCCAGGACCGGGGAGGGACCCCAGGACGACACAGAGACGGGGAGAGGAGGCGGTGCTGGTGAGGGCCCCGCGGCTCCCGGAACGCGCCCTGCGCCAGAGCCGTGCGCACGGACGCGCCGAGACGGAGTGCGTGTTTGGCCCGCTGGTGAAGGACCCCGGTGCCTGGGCTGCGCCGCCCCCGAGAGGAGCGGTGGGGGCCGAGCACCTGCGCCCCCACCACCCACGTGCGAGGACCTGCGTCCCCACCACCCACGTGCGAGCCCGGAGGGAGCCGCGGCTCCTGGCTTGGCCGGCCCCGCCCTGCCTGCTGTAGGTGTTTTGGGGAGTGGCCCAGCGGATGGGAACTCCCTGCCGCTCACATGAATTAAACTGGTAGACGCTATGTGTAATTTACCTCCGTGGAAAACAACACAAAACAAAAACAAACCGGGTGGGCGGGCGGGCGGGCGGGGCTCTGGGGCTGAGCCAGGCGGCTGCAGCTGCGGGAGGGAGGGGAGCAATGGGAGGGGCGGGCGGGGGGCCCCTGGGCAGGGGGGGGCCGGCGGGCAGGACACGCGCAGCCCACGGGAACCCCGCCACCCAAGGGTCTCCCCCTGCCACCCACCGAGCCCCACGCAGGCCCGGGCATCAGAGGGCCCCGCGCACCTTCCGGGGGTAGACCAGCTGCCTCCCCGCAACGCCTCATTCATTTATTGAACTTGAAATAGACAGACAGACGGAGACAGAAATCTCCCCAACGCCTGCACCAGCCGGGCTGGGCCAAGGCCAGGAACTTCCCCGGGGTCTCCCAGGTACTTGAGCCCTCCCGGAGCGCATCGGCCGGAAGCTGGGGTCGTGGCTCAAACCCTGGCGCTGACAACGGGCCCCGGGTGTGACAGGCAGCGCCGTAACCACCGTGCCAACGCCTGTCTGCCCCGAGAGCTGGTGTCGCCTCCCTCCCTGGAGGCAGTGGCGGGGTCCCCATGGGTGGGGGCGAGCCTCGGGGCACAGGGGAGGGCGCGGGCCCTGCCCGGTGAGACGCCGGGGCCCCGGGACCCGCAGTGTGGGGCCACCACTCTCGTGACGCCTGAAATCGCTCTCTGGCTGTCAAATAAATGAACACTCTCCCCCGCCCCCCCGGAAGCTCCCCCCACCCCCTTTGCTCCCACCCCCTCCCACCCTCCAAACGCCCTCGCAGGCTGCGCTTTGCAAAGCCGAGGCAAAACCAACCCTGAACTAACCTCAGCTTCTCTGCCCCGCCGGGACACGGGGGGACCAGGGCGGACACTGGGTCAGTCCTCGGCCCCCAGGACAGGGGCTGGCTGGAGACAGCCAGAGCTGATGGGGGGACCCTCCCGGCCCACTGGGTCAGTCCTCGGCCCCCAGGGACAGGGGCTGGCTGGAGACAGCCAGAGCTGACGGAGGGACGCCTCTCAACCCTGGGGCCGTCTGCAGCTGTCAGTCTGGGGCTGCTCCACTCCCCTGCAGAGCCCGGGACGGCTCCGCCCCCCAGGAGGACATAGCGCAGAGGCCACACCCTCAGCCTGCACACAGAGGGGCCGCCGCCCACTCCTGCCCCAGCAAAGCCCGGCTCAGCTCGCTGCTCCTGCCCCGGCACTGTCCCCGCCAGATGTCGCCTCCCGCCCGGTGGACGTCTTCCTGCCTTTGCCCCCTCGCGGCCCCTGGAACCCACAGCCCGGCTGGGGGCCCCCGCTGTGCCACCCCGAGAGCCCCCGACCCCAGGGAGCCAGGCGGCCCACAGACAGGACCCCACTGCCATCTCCCCCCACCAGCCCCCAGCCCGGCACACAAGTGCCTCATTCACATGCACTCCCGGGGCCTGGCACCCATCCTGAGGCTTCCAACAGCCACACAACCGGCCTTTGTGAGGGCGGGCAGGCAGGAAGGAGACACACGAGAGAGGGGACAGGGACAGCGGTGTCCAGGAAGCCGGGGGGGGGGGGCGGGGGACGAGCTCCCGGGACAGCAGGTGCCCCAGCGGCGGGCGGGGCCTCGGTGCCACATCAGGGAGTGATGACCCCCGGGAGGAGGTGCAGGGTCGACCCCAGAGTGGGAGGGACTGGGGTCCACCTGCCAGCATCGTGGCCCAGGGGACAACCATGCCGAGCGGGGGAGGGGGTGGCGGTCAGGAGACCGAGGAGGGCCCCTCAGTGGCCCCTGCGCCCAGGAAAAGCCACGGCAGCGGCAGCAGCCCAGCTGTCCACCAGTGGACGCACACAGCGTGGTCCACGGGCCCAGGGGAGCACTCCGCCTCGCGACCCAGCTGCTCCGCGCCTGATCCAGCTTCCGGCCAATGAACGCGCCTGGGAGGCAGCAGGTGACCGCCCAAGCGCTCGGGCCCCGCCACCCGCGTGGGAGACCCAGACGGAGCCCCCGCCTCCTGGCTTCAGCCCGGCCCAGCCCGGCTGTGTGGACGCCCGGGCGGTCAACCTGCGGACTGGGGCTCGGGGCCGACAGGCGCGGCATCTCCCCGCCTCCGCCCACGGACGCCTTTCTCCAGCCCTGACCGGACAGAGGCCGACCAAGGGCGGCCCGAGCGAGAGGCAGGGAGAAGGGAGGCCGGGAAACGTCCACGCAGGGTGGACACTTGGCCTGACACGCAGGGCACCCACCTTCCAAACCTCAGAGCGCCGGCGCCCGCCCCCTGCACATGCGCACCGGGGAGGCAGCAGGGAGGGCCCAAGCGCTGGGGCCCCCCACCCACGCACCGGGGAGACCCGGACACAGCTCCTGGCCGCTGGCTTTGGCCTGGCCCAGCCTCGGCTGTGGCGGCCATCTGGGGAGTGACCCAGCGGATGGAAGCATCTCACTAGACGCAGGGCAGCGCACCCACGGTGCTCAGAGCCCAGCGAGATCCAGCCCCTCTCCAGACCATGTCAGATACGACCCCGCAGCCGCACCCGGGACGGCGCCAGGATCCCCAAGAGGGGCGTGGGTTCGAGTCCCGGCTGCTCCTCTTCAGACCCCGCTCCCCCCTGACAGCAGACGATGGCCCACGGCTTCCACCCGGCCCAGCCCCGGCCGTGGCTGCCACGCGGGGAGTGAACCAGCAGACGGACGGAGGAACCTCCCCTCACACCCCCTCCAACTCTGGCTTTCAAATAAATAAAAATCGTGTAAAAAAAAAAATCAAAGAACCTGTCTTTGAGTGATGGCTTTTTAAGGATGGGGGGGGGGGCTGAGCTCCTTAAACGGGGAAAATCAGTTTTAACAGCGACAATGGGCAGGATCCCCCCGCCCCGGGGGACACTGGGCGCAGCCTGGGGGCAGCTGTGGCCGTCACCCGGGGGACCCTGGGGACGCGGCCCCACGCCCAGGTGTATCGCGTGCACCGGTCCCTCCAGGCACCCCCACGTCGGAGCGCCCAGGCTGCCTCCCCCCGGGGGCTGCATCCGCTATAATTTTACCTATTTTTTTTCTAATTTGGGGCTTTTTTTTAATCACTTGCTTGCTTCTCCCGTGCGCACCCCAAGGTTCCCAGTGCCTGCCTCTCTCTCTCCTCATCTGCCCACCCACCTGCCCCCACCCAAAGCCACGCTTAAATTAGAACGCGATTATCAATGCTGCACGCACCGCGCCACGTGCGCAGCCCCCCCCCCCGTCTGCGCCGCGCGCGGAGCCCCCCGCCCCTCCGAACGCAGGACCCCCCCCCCGCCCCGCCCCGCACCCGGCCGGCCTCGCGGGCGGCATTCGAGTTCCCGCAAGTTGGCAGGTGCGGCGCGGACCTGCGGGCTCCCCGCTGCGGGCCGGGGCTCATCCCGCCCGCCGCCCCCTCCCCAGCAAACCAGGCGCCACCCACGCCCCCTCCCCAAACTCCTGGGAAACTCGGGCTCTGCTCCCCCCGGCGCTCGCCCCCATCCCAGAAACCGGCCTCGCGCGGGCGCGGGGGCTCCCGGCAGCTCCTGCGCTTGCCCCCCGCGCCCCTGTGCCCCCCGCGCCCCCTGCGCCCCCGCCGCACTCCTCTGCGCCTCCGCCGTCGCCAAACCCGACCCGGGACCCCCCCCCCAGCTCAGTCCTGACCGGGCAGCCCCACTCCCCGCGCGCCCCGGCCCCCCCCCCCCCGCCGGCTCTCCCCTAACTTTGTCCTGCGGCCCTTCCCCGGAGGATGCCGCCCCCCCCGGTCCGCCCGCAGCCCCTCCCCAGCTGACGGATCCTCAGCGCCCCTTCAGACGCCCGCCGCCCGCAGCTCAGCCCCGACCCCCTCCCCAGCTGATCCCCAAGCCCAGCTCCACTCCCACCCCCCAGCGACCTCAGACTTCCACTGCACCCCAGCCCCCTCCCCAACCGTATCGCCGACCGCAGCTCCAGCCCCCTCCGCTGCTAACCTCGTCCCCGACTCCAGCCCCCTCCCCTGCCAACCTCGACCCCCAGCTGGAAGCCCCCTCCCCAGCCCATACCCCCTCACCACCTGACTCCAAAGCCCAAGTCGGAGCCGCCCCTGCCACGCCCCGGTCGCCGGCCCCGCCCTGCGCCCCCGACCCACGCCCCGGCCGGGCTGGCGGCGCCCTCACCTGCGCTCGGACCCCGCGGCCGCCTCAGCCCCACAGCGCAGCCGAACCCGCCGCCCGGCCCGAGAGCGCTCGCTCCCCTCGGCGGGGGCGGGGCCAGCGGGGGGCGGGGCCGGGCGTCCCTGCGCGACCAATCGCGGGCCGGATGGCGGGAGGCTGGCGCCGGGGGCGGGGCTCAGAGCAGGCAGCGGGGTAGGCTGCGCCCGGGAGAGCGGGGCGGGGCCCGTTGTGGCGGGGCCGAGGGCGGGGCGCTGAGTGGCACTGCCGGGGGCCATCGGCGAGCTGGAAACGCTCAGTGGGGTGGGAGTTACGCTAATATGCAAATCAGAAGCGGGGTCGGGGGCGAGGGGGCGGGGCGAGGAGCGGCTCTGTAGAGGCAACTGCGTGACATCAAGGAGGCTCGAGGGCGTTCGTGAGTTCGAGTCCCCGGCCAGGGCGCGGCGTGGAACCCCACCCCCACCCCCGCATCCTGCAGGGACTCACTTGCCGGAGGTGGGGGGCACCCTCTGCTTAGCATTCCATTGTAAATGCAGATTGTCAGGCCCTCATCCAGATTAAGTGAACCGGAATCCCGCGGGGACTGCAGCCCGCCCCCTCCCCTGTGTCCGTTCCAGCCCGCGGCGGGGGCCCGGATCCGCCGGCTCGGCTCCCCGCTCCTGTCGCTCCCCGCAGGAACCTCCTGGCCCATCTGCGGCCCCGCTGCGCCCCCTGCCGGGCCCAGGGAGAACCGCGCCTGCCCGGTCCCGCCGGCCTGGCCACCTGCTGTCCCCAGCGCGCACCCCCAGCCCTCTGTCGCCCACCCTGCAATCTGAGAGGCTGATGAGCAGGCTGGCAGGAGCTCGGGCAGCCGGGCACCCAGCAGGTGTCTCCAACGGTGCGGTGAGCGAGCCCTCGGCGTGGGCACACACTTGAGGGAAACAGGTGTTGGAAACGCCGGTCACCAAGATTCACTCTATTGCCATGCCACAATAGTGCTGGGCAGCGCAGCCCCAGAGGTGGGCACGGCGCAGCTGGCCGGGGCCACCGGAGACGCCCGCGCCCCTCTCAGAGCGCCCCGGTTCCCGGTCTGGCTCCTCCACGCTGGATCCCGGCTCCTGGAAGGTAGCAGGTGCTGGCTCAGGTATTTGGGTCCCTGCCGTCCACACAGGAGCCCGCACTGGGTTCTGGGCTCCTGCTGCGGCCTGGCTCAGCCCTGGCTGTTGTGGGCATTTGGGGAGTGAGCCAGCAGCTGGAAGATTGACCTGCCCCCTCCCCTCTCCCTCCTCTCTCTCCCTCTCTCTCTCCCTCTCTCTCCCCCTCTCCCTGTCTCTCTGTCTCCCCCTCTCTCCCTCTCTCTCTCTCCTCCCTCTCTCTCTGTCTCCCCCTGTCTCCATCTCTCTCTCCCTCCTTCCCTCTCTCTCCCTCCCTCCCTCTCTCCCTCCCTCTCTCCCTCTCTCCCTCCTTCCCTCTCTCTCCCTCCCTCCCTCTCTCCCTCTCTCTCTCTCTGTCTCCCCCCATCTCCGTGTCTCTCTCTCCCTCTCTCTCTCCCTCCTTCCCTCTCTCTCCCTCCCTCTCTCTCTCCCTCTCTCTCTCTCTCTCCCTCTCTCTCTCCCTCCCTCTCTCCCTCCCTCTCTCCCTCTCTCTCTCCCTCTCTCTCTCCCTCTCTCTCACTCTCACTCTCTCTCCCCCTCTCTCTCTCTCTCTCCCCCTCTCCCCCTCTCTCTCCCTCCCTCGCCCTCTCTCCCTCTCTCTCTCCCTCTCTCTCTCTCTGTCTCCCCCCATCTCCGTGTCTCTCTCTCCCTCTCTCTCTCCCTCCCTCTCTCTCTCCCTCTCTCTGTCTCCCTCTCTCTCTCTGTCTCCCTCCTTCCTTCTCTCTCTCTCCCTCCCTCTCCCTCTCTCTCCCTCCCTCCCTCTCTGTCCCCCCGCCCCCGTGTCTCTCCCTCCCTCTCTCCCTCTCCCCCTCTCTCTCCCTCCCTCTCTCCTCTCTCTCTCTCTGTCTCTCCCCCTCTCTGTCTCCCTCTCTCTCTCTCTCTGTCTCTCCCCCCGTCTCTGTGTCTCTCTCCCCTGTCTCCCTCTCTCTCTCTCCCTCCCTCTCCCTCTCTCTCCCTCCCTCCCTCTCTGTCCCCCCGCCCCCGTGTCTCTCCCTCCCTCTCTCCCTCTCCCCCTCTCTCTCCCTCCCTCTCTCCCTCTCTCTCTCCCTCTCTCTCTCCCTCTCTCTCACTCTCACTCTCTCTCCCCCCCTCTCTCTCCCCCTCTCCCCCTCTCTCCCTCCCTCTCCCTCCCTCGCCCTCTCTCCCTCTCTCTCTCCCTCTCTCTCTCCCTCCCTCCCTCTCTGCCCCCCCCTCCCCGTGTCTCTCTCATCCCGCCTTTCAAGTAACCTGAAGTGAAGCACCTTCCCGACGCGCTCCAGCAGGCCGGGCTGGAGCCAGCTGAGGGAGACGCCTGCGCCAGCGTGGACTCCGCAGGGTCTCGTCTGGCAAACGCTGGCAGCAGTGCACCCTGGCTATTTCTGCACTTATTTGGAATTTGTAAAATGTTGCATTAACATAGCGCTCGATGGTGCACCCCCCACGTTGGCACCCGTTTAAAATTCAGATTAGCATATTGCATTTTAATTGTGGATTAAGTCTTCCTAAAGCATGTATCTATTTCTTTTTTTTTTTAAGATTTATTTATTTACTTGAAAGGCAGAGTTGGAGAGAGGCAGAGGCAGAGGCAAAGAGGGGGGAGAGGGAGGGAGAGAGAGAGGGAGGGAGGGGGGGGGAGGGAGGGGGAGGGAGAGGTCTTCCATCCGCTGGGTCACTCCCCAGATGGCCACAATGGCTGGAGCTGGACCAATCTGAAGCCAGGAGCTCCATCCGGTCTCCACGCGGGTGCAGGGGCCCAAGCACTTGGGCCGTCCTCCACTGCTCTCCCAGGCCACAGCAGGGAGCTGGGTAGGAAGTGGAGCAGCCGGGACTAGAACCGGCACCCATGTGGGATGCGGGCCCTGCGGACAGAAGCTCAGCCTACTGTGCCACAGCGCTGCCCCCCAAATCCCACATTTCACATCCAAGAAAAATGTAGGGGGCCAGCTCTGTGGTGCAGGGGGTTAATGCCCTGGCCTGCAGTGCCCGCATCCCACATGGGTGCCGGTTCTAGTCCCGGCTGCTCCACTTCCCACCCAGCTCCCTGCTGTGGCCTGGGAGAGCAGTGGATGATGGCCCCAGTCCTTGGACCCTGCACCTGCGTGGGAGACCTGGAAGACGCTCCTGGCTCCTGGCTCTGGATCAGTGCAGCTCCGGCCATTATGGCCGATTGGGGAGTGAACCAGCAGATGGAAGACCTCTCCCTCCCCCCCCCCCCGCCTCTCTGTAACTATGCCTTTCAGATAAATAAATTAAAAATCTTTTTTTTTTTTTTTGACAGGCAGAGTGGACAGTGAGAGAGAGAGACAGAGAGAAAGGTCTTTCTTTGCCATTGGTTCACCCTCCAATGGCCGCCGCGGCCGGCGCGCTGCGGCCGGCACACCGCGCTGATCCGATGGCAGGAGCCAGGAGCCAGGTGCTTTTCCTGGTCTCCCATGGGGTGCAGGGCCCAAGCACCTGGGCCATCCTCCACTGCCCTCCCGGGCCCCAGCAGAGAGCTGGCCTGGAAGAGGGGCAACCGGGACAGAATCCGGCGCCGACTAGAACCCGGTGTGCCGGCGCCGCGAGCGGAAGTTAGCCTAGTGAGCCACCGCGGCGCCGGCCAAAAATCTTTAAAAAAAAAAAAAAAATCACAGCTCGGGCCTGGGCTGGGTTGGACAGGTACTGAGCCACTGTTCAGGTTCGAGCCCCAGCCGTGGCTCCTGACCACAGCTTCCTGCTAGCAGTGGACCGAGCCGCTGAGTCCCAGCCGCGAGTGGGCAGCTGGGGGTGACCCAGCAGGCGGACGCCGACTCTGCCGCTCACACAAATAAAGATCCCCGGACGGAGGAGGGCCTTTCTTCTTGCACCCCCACCCCCACCCTTCGATGGGGCAGCAGGTGGAACCTAGGAACACAGGAAATTCCTGGTGACCCGAGGGCAGAGGAAGGGCGCCCAGGCCCGAGCCGGCGCGGACCCCGCTGGGGGAGGCCGCGGGGGCAGCGAGGACCCCGCAGGGGGAGGGGCGCTGAGCCGGGGCGGGGCCCCACAGGGGAAGGGGTGCTGAGCCCAGCGAGACCCCGCAGGGAGAGGGGCGCTGAGCTGGGGAGAGGACCCCCACCGGGGAGGGGCGCTGAGCCGGGGGAGAGGACTGGGGGGAGGGGTGCTGAGGCACAGCGAGGACCCCGCAGGGGGAGGGGCGCTGAACAGGGCAGGGACCCCGCAGGGGAGGGGCCTTGTGGGCAGAAGAATGAGGACCCCGCAGGGGGAGGGGCGCTGAGGCCGGCGAGGACCGCAGGTGGGAGCTGTCAGGACTTCAGCAGAGAGGTGAGAAATCGGCCTGGGGCTGCAGTGGTGCGCCTACGTCCCGCATGGCCCCCGGCTGCCCGCCCGGGCACAGTAGGCGCCCCGGCACGCGTGGGGTCTCTCAACTCCAGGGCTGTCCCCTGCGCGCCCGGGCTGCAGAAGCACCTGGGCGGGGCCCCGGGGCCCCTGGACCTCCCCAGCGGTGGGCACTGGCAGGGACCCGGTCCCTCTGCCCTTCCCGAAGCCAGAGAGACACAGCTGCGGCCCTCGGCAGGGGCACGCCACCCAGTCCTCCGTGTCCGCGCCGCATGGCACTTTCAGGAATTCACACACGGGAGGACACACAGTGTGACCACATCCCGGCAGCCCGAGTCCAGCACTCCGTGCCTTTGTGTCAGAGGCAGGCAGCCGTAGCATACGTGGGCCGGGCAGAAAGCATGGTGGGCCCCATCCCTGTCTCCCGGGGGCAGGGGCGCCATTGCGGCTGCCTCCCAGGGCTGGAGCCTGGTGCTTTCCCGGTGCCGTGGACGCGGGCCTTGCAGCCGACACGGCGACCACCAGGCTTGTCCACCCTGTGCGCAGTCCCCTTCTGCTGGCTGGCCGCAGGACTGTGTCCGCTCCAGGGCCGCACAGCAGCTGCAGCGCCGGCCTCTCGCAGGTGCGCAGGACAGAACACCTCCGCTGGGCATCAGGGGTTCACAGTTTTAAGAAATTCTTCCGGGGACGGCGCCGCGGCTCACTGAGCTAATCCTCTGCTTGCAGCGCCAGCACACCAGGTTCTAGTCCCGGTGGGGTGCTGATTCTGTCACAGTTGCCCCTCTTCCAGGCCAGCCCTCTGCTGTGGCCAGGGAGTGCAGTGGAGGATGGCCCAAGTGCTTGGGCCCTGCACCCCCATGGGAGACCAGGGCTTTGGCTCTGCCATCGGATCAGCGCAGCTCCGGCTGTTGGCCATCTGGGGAGTGACCCAGCAGATGGAAGACCTCTCTCTCCCTCTCTCTCCCTCTCTCTCCCCCTGTCTGCCTCTCTCCTTGTCTGTCAGCCCTCTCCACTCTCCCTCTCTCCCTCACCCCTCCCCTGCCCGACCTGGAAGCTTCATCAGCTGCCTTCCCTCCCCTCCCCTCTCACCCTCCCCCTCCTCTCCCCCTCCCCTCCTCTCCCTCTGTGTCCACCTCCAGCAGTTCCCCCCGGGACCTTAAATGACACACTGCCCCCCACCTGATCCTCTGGGGACGGCCCCTCCCCCGCCTCCCCAGAGTGGGCTGAGCCTGCGCGCGCCCCTGCGCCACCGAGCCTCCAGGGTCGCTCCCACCGCTCTGCACAGCACAGACCTGAGGCGACTTGGGCCATCGGGCAGCGCGTGAGCGCAGAGGCAGAGACTGGTTGGGGTGTGTGCCCGGCTGATGGGGCGGGGCCTGCAGCCAGAGACCCCTCTCTCGTGGCCGCCCGCACACCTGTCTTTCCCCGGACCCCCACCCCTCTGCCCCCCAGCCCCCACGCACACAGAAAGGGCAGCACGCCGGGCGGAGGGTCCTGTTGTTGGTGGAGACTGGTGATCTGTGTGTGCCTGAGCACCACATGCGGGGCGGGGCGGGGCGGGGCGGGGTCACAGCAAGCCTGGCGGGAGCCCCCTCCCCAGGTCCCGGGGCGGGTGGGGGCAGGGGAGGCCGGTCGAGGCACTGGGGTGTGCTGTCAGGGTGTGTCCCTGAGAAAGGGCACTGACGCCCAGCCCACCTCTGCTGCACCTTCAGGGCCCCCGCTCCTCCGGGAGGGGAGGGGCGCTCGCTCGAGCGCTCTCACGGACTCCATGCTGCTGCCTCTCAGAAGGACGCAGGGGACACGCACAGACCCGGGCGCGCACACGCACTCACATGCACGCGCGCACACACTCACGTGCAGATGCACACACGCACACTAGTGCTCGCTCACACACACGCGTGCGCACACGTGCACACGCACCCCTGCATGTTGTAGGTAACAAGCAGCATGAAATAGCGGCCACAGATATGCAGCCTGAGCGCAGACCCCGCCCCTCCAGCCCGCCCGCGCGGCCTCATTACCTTTCCATCACTGCCCCCGCCCCCCGGAAACACAGCCTCACCCCGCCCGACCCGGGGACAGCCCCTAGCAATGCCATCCTGAGACGCACACCAGGGCCCAGGCCGCGCAAAGCGCCCGCCCGCTGCGCCCTTGCGCGCCCTCCTCTCTCCGGCCTTAGCGGTGGCACCCAGTGGGCAGGCGGAGTCCGCCAGACCCCTCAGGTGTCACGCCTGGCCAGCAGTCCAGGCAGGGCATTGAAGGGCTCCCCCACGGCCGCGCCGGGCCCTGCGCCTCTTCCGGCCTCCGCTCTGCTCCGCTCCAGGGCTGGGCCTTGGGCTGCTGCGGGCCCCTGGTTATTGCCTGGCGGCCTGAGGCCCATCCCACGGCCCCCCGTGTGGGCTGAGGAGGGGCATTCCCGGACGAGGGGGTACAGGTCAGAGGTCGCGAGAGACGGGGGCGGGGCTGGGGGCGTAGTGAGACGCGGGGCAGGAAAGCCCAAGCAGAGGCAGGATCCGAGGTCAGCGTGCACCTCCCAGGTGCAGTGACCATGGGGGCCGCAGGTCTCGTGTTGGGCACTTGGCGGGCACCCAGGGGGCCTGGGAGACGCAGAGGTGGGGGAGGGGCGACACTGAGCCATTACCCTGCTGCTCCCTCCCGGCCGATGTGGGGGGAAGGAGGAGGAGAAGGAGAGAGAGGAGGAGGAGGGCGTGTGAGGAGGAGGGGAGGAAGAAGAGGAGGAGGGGAGGAGGAAGCAGAGGAGGGAAGGGAGGGGGAGAGGAGGGAGGGAGGGAGGGAAGGGGGAGGGGAAGAGGAGGGGAGGAGGAAGGAGGGAGGGAAGGGAGGGGGAGGAGAGGGAGGGGAGAGGGAAGGATGAGGAGGAAGAGGGGAGCAGCTTGAAGGAGGAAGACTGGGAGGGGAGGCTGGGGGGCCGGGCTGGGACAGGGCAGGGCAGGGCTGGGCTGGGGCATAGAGACAGAGCAGGGCAGAGGTGGGGAGAGGGAGAACGGAGCGACTGGGGCAGGGCTGGGGTGGGGAGGACGGGGCCGGGCAGGGTGGACAGGGCGGCCGGGCAGGGAGGACAGCGCCGGTCAGGGAGGACAGGGCCAGGCAGGGAGGACAGGGCCGGCCGGGCAGGGAGGACAGGGAGGCCGGGCAGGGAGGACAGGGCCGGGCAGGGAGGACAGGGGCCCGGCGGCCGGGAGTGGACAGGGCCGGGCGGCTGGAGGGAGCAGGGCAGGGAGCGGGGGCAGGGAGGACAGGGCGGCTGGGCAGGGAGGACAGGGCCGGCCGGGCAGGGAGGACAGGGCCGGGCAGGGTGGACAGGGCCGGCCGGGCTGGAGAGGGCAGGGCAGGGCAGGGCAGGGAGGACAGAGCAGGGCAGGGAGGACAGGGCCGGCCGGGCAGGGAGGACAGGGCGGCCGGCCGGCGCGCGGCTCACATGAGGCTGCACTTGCCCCTGCCGCGCTCTGTCCGCCGCTGCTGGCCGGCGCGCTTGCCGGCCACACCCAGGCTCACGCTGCGCCGCGTCTCCAGCGTGAGCAGCTCCTGGAACAACTCCTGGACGTTGTAGTTCATCTTGGCCGACGTCTCCATGAAGGCGCACTTCCACTGCTGCGCCACGGCCTGCGCCTCGCGCGTGTCCACCTCGCGCTGCGTCTCGTCGCACTTGTTGCCCACGAGCATGACCGGGATGTCCTCCACGCTGCCCTTGATCTGCAGGATGAGCCGGTAGATGGGGTCCAGCTCCTCCAGCGACTGCCGGCTGGTGACCGAGAAGACCAGGATGAAGGCATGGCCCTTGGAGATGGACAGGCGCTGCATGGCCGGGAACTGGTGGCTGCCCGTGGTGTCGGTGATCTGCAGCGTGCACACGCTCTTGTCGCAGCTGATCACCTGCCGGTAGGTGTCCTCGATGGTGGGGATGTAGGCGTCGCGGAACGTGCCCTTCACGAAGCGCAGCACCAGCGAGCTCTTGCCCACGCCGCCGGCCCCGAACACCACCACGCGGTAGTCGTTACTCTGCTCCGGCATGGTTCCTGGCGCCGCGGAGGACCCCGCACGGACCCTGCGGGGAGAGGGCCGTCAGGGCGGCGCGGGGCGGGGCGGGGCGGGAGGAGGGGCTTGGAAGTCAGGCGGGAGGAGGGGCTTGGGGCGGGACGAGAGGAGGGGCTTAGGGCGTCAGGGCGGGGCGGGAGGAGGGGCTTGGGGCTCAGGGCAGGGCGGGAGGAGGGGCTTGGGGCTCAGGGCGGGGCGGGAGGAGGGGCTTAGGGCGTCAGGGGCGGGGCGGGAGGAGGGGCTTGGGGCGTCAGGGCGGGGCGGGAGGAGGGGCTTGGGGCTCAGGGCGGGGCGGGAGGAGGGGCTTGGGGCGTCAGGGCGGGGCGGGAGGAGGGGCTTGGGGCGTCAGGCCGGCGCAGGGCGGGGCGGCGGAGGGGCTTGGGGTGGGGCGGGAGGAGGAGCTTGGGGCGTCAGGGCGGGGGAGGGAGGAGGGGCTTGGGGCGTCAGGGCGGGCCGGGAGGCGGGGCTTGGGCAGCAGGTTGGTGTAGGGGAGGGGCTTGGAAGTCTGGGCCGGCCGGGAGGAGGGGCTTGGGGCGGGAGGAGGAGCTTGGGCGTCAGGGTGGGCCGGGAGGAGGGGCTTGGGCTGGGACGGGGCGTGGGGCTGATGTGGACCCGGGGTCAGCGCCTTTCGCCTGCTCCCCCCCGCCCCGCGCGCACAGAATGCAGGGTGGGCTCTGAGCCGCGGAGGGGGCAGAGCCGGGGATGCACAGCCAGCTCCTTCCCCGCTGCCTGCCGCCCTCCTAGGCTGGGCCTGGCCCTGACACCTGGGCGGCCTGACACCTGTCCCGGGCCACGGCGCCTGTGAGTGCCTGTGCCACCTCTCCACTGCCCGGACCTTGCCAACCTTGGGGAAGGGGTGTGGGGGGGAGGGTGTGTGTGCGTGTACAACGCAGGCACAGGGTCTCAGCCCAGACACGGGGACCTGGGAGCCTGCATTTTAAAAAGCTGCCGGCGCTGTGGCATAGCAGGGAAAGCCGCCGCCTGCAGCTCTGGCATCCCACGTGGGCGCCGGTTCGAGTCCCGGCTGCTCCACTTCCGGTCCAGCTCTCTGCTGTGGCCTGGGAGAGCAGTGGACGATGGACCAAGTGCTGGGACCCCTGCACCCGCGTGGGAGACCCGGATGGAGCTCCTGGCTCCTGATCGGCCATTTGGGGAGTGCACCTGCAGATGGAAGACCTCTCCCCCCGCCCCGCCTCTCTGTAAATCTGCCTTTCAAATAAATAAAAATATTTTTTTAAAATAGAAAGCTGCCTGCCCCCTAATGAATGCAAACCAGGGTCTGCACTGCCCACCCAGCCCCCTGCTAATGCAGCTGGGAGAGCAGCAGAGACAGCCGAGCGCGGGGCCCTGCACCTGCGTGGGAGACCCGGATGGAGCGCCCGGCGCTGGTCGCGGCAGCCATGTGGGGAGTGGCCCGGTGTTGGAAGACCTCTCCCTCTCTGACTTTGGAAATAAATAAGTATTCAAGCAACAGTGATCTGGAGCAGAGAAGGACCCTGGTGTGTGCGCAGGGTTTTCCCCGACGCGCACGCCGCAGCGCCGTCCTCGGAATTCCCTGCACCAAAAGGACCCTGCTTGGCCGTCTTAAGTCCATCAGAGACGGAGACGGAGCCCGTCCAGCTGCTGCTTCCCTCCCGAACGCCCACGATGGCTGAAGCCGGGGGCTGCATCCGGGTCCCCCCGTGGGCGGCGGGAGCCCAAGGACTTGAGCCCTCGCTGCTGCCTCCCAGGCTGCGCATGCGCGGGGAGCTGGGGCCAGGAGCCGAAGCTGGGGTTAGAACCGGGAGCCCTGACGTGGGGTGCGGCGCCGCCGGCAGGTCAGACATGCACACTTGCTTGTTTTGTTTGTTTGTTTGTTTGTTTTCGGGGCTTCCTCGTTGCCTGACCGTGGTCTGGTCCCGGCTCCCCGCTCAGCTCGGCTGTACCCTCGGGAACGGAACTGTGCTAACGTCTTTGGCTTTCTCGGCTGGGGAGGTCCCGCAGCCTTGGAGGTCACGTGAGTCCCTGACACACTGGGGGAGGGGGAGCTCGGGCACCGTGGGGACAGGCGGCCCCTCCCCCAGCTGTCCCTGCGGGTGCCCGTTCCACCTGCCGGGTGCCCTCCTCCCAGGCCCCCGGACAGACTCCTGCCCTCGGGGCTCTGTGTGTGTGTGGGGGGGGGGAGGGTGCAAGGCTGCGCTGGCCTTCAGGCAGGACAAGCAAACCTGTGTCCCTGCACCTCGGTTTTCCCATCTGTGAAATGGGACTGACTGCGTGCCTGCCCGCTGGGGTTAGGGACAAGTAGGTAAACCCACCGGGGCCAGGAGACAGAGGGTGGCGGCCGCTGTCACGGTGACGGGCTCAGGGCGCTTTGCCGCCACAGCAGGTGCCCCATGAGCTCAGGGCCCAGGGCCGCCCCCCGGGGGTGGGTACCAGCACGTGTCCCAGGCAGAACACGCCTGGCGGTCGTCTCCTCTGCCTGACCACTGAGGCGAGAGGGCTGCCGGCTCCCTGCACACTGCCCGTCGGCTCTCCGGTGCAGGTGCCTGAGCGGTGGGCACCCTGGGGTGCAGCCGGGCCCTGCCGAGACCCGGGGACCCCTGGGGCTGGCCACTGTGGGTTCTGCAGTGTCAGCTCTCCCCTTGCTCCGGGCACCAAGGGCTCCGGCCCCCAGCAACAAGGGGGGGCCTCCCGGGGGGGGCGGCTGGGGCCTGGGCTCCCTAACCAGAAGCCCCTCCCCAGGTCCACATCAGACACCCACCTGGTGGCCTCTGCATCCCACCCACATCTCCTGTGGGGTGAGGGGGTTGTGGACAACAAGCGGGTGGGGGGGCGGGCGAGAGCTCAAGGTCACGGGGCAGGGAGGTGGCCGAACCGCGCAGGACTGGCAGCAGGGCCTGGAGGCTACCCTGCCTTGGGGGTCTTGGGCCTGCGCACGGGAGCCCGCCCTGAGGTGCCCAGGCCAGAGGAACGGGCCGCAGCCCCGGCCGGCGTCCTCGGAGCACAGCTCGGGGCTGGAAGACTGGAGCGACCTCGGGTGCAAGACGGCAGAGAGCCCTGACCCGGAGGGGGGGGGCGGCGGGCACAGGGGGTCTGGCCCGGGGTGCACCTGACCACCGAGGGGTCTGAAGGGCGGAGGGCCTGCTTTGGATGGGGGATATGATGGGGGGGGGCAGGGCCGCGGCTCCCTGAGCTGTTGGTAGGAGGAGTCGGTCAGGGAGCGAGGGGCTTGGCTGGGCAGGGGGCAGGCGGGCTACGCGGGCGAGTGGGAGGGGGGAGGGACGCCCGACGCACTGATGCCCACGGTGGCCCCCCCCCACCCCCCAGCAGACACGGGCAGGAGGGCAGAAGCCGCGGAGGGAGCTGTCCAAGGTGGGCGCGCAGCGGAGACACCGGCCCGGGCCCGGGCGCTGGCGCGCAGGTGCACGGTAGAGGGCCCTGGCCGGAGGCTCGGCCGCCCCCGAGGCCCGGAGGGTGGGGCCAGGACAAAGAAGGTCCTCGCCGGGGAGGGGGGGCGGCCTGGCCGGCTGGAGTCTGCCCAGGGACCCCCGCGCCCCGCCCGGGCTCGGCCGCCTACCTGGGTCCGCTGTCCCTGCGGCGCGCGGCCGCTGCTGTTCGGGCTCCGAGTCCGCTCCGGCGTCGCCGCCCCCCGGCCGCCCGCCCGCCCGAGCCTCCGCCGCCGCCGCCGCCGCCGCCGCCGCCGCCGCAGTCGCGCCCGCCCCGCCCGCCGGCCCCGCCCCGCCCCGGCAGCCCCGCCCCGCCGGGACCCACAGGGACCCGCACCCCGGGGGCGCCCTCCCAAGGTCACCGCGGGCCTGCGCCCTGGGACCGATGCCCTCCAGGGCTCTGGCCTGTGTCCACTACGTGGCCACCTGGGCTCTTGGGAGGAGGGGGCGGGGGTCTGCAGACCCCGGGAGGCTGGGGAGCCGGCACGAGCCGGGCAGAGCTGGACCGGGGGGGGGGGGGGGGGGGCGGAAGGGGACATGTTCAGGCTGGGGTCGTGATGCGGCACCAGGGCGGGGGCCCAGGGGGGCTGCCCGGGCGGAGGGAGCGCTCAGCTGTCAATCAGCCCCTGACCGTGGGGAGGCAGAGGCGGGTTTGTACTGGGCAGGGGTGGGAGGGGAGGGGGCACAGGACAGGCAGGAAGACAGCCGCCCGCCGGGAAGGGCCGCCTGAAGGGGGCGCTGGCGCGGACGGGGCACGAGGTTCTGTCTGTGGGTCCCCGCGTGTCTCTGGGAAGTGGCTGCTCGGGGGTCAGGTGCCCCGGTGCTCCTGCCCACCCGAGCCCACCGCCCCTTCCTCAAACCTGGAGGCGGGAGGCTCATGCTGACCTCAACGGACAGAGCTCGGAGGCGGCGGGACTCCCGCCGGGTCCCCTGGGGGGTGGACACAGCTCAGGCCAGGCCCAGGCCGCGATGGGTTAGAGGAGGATGCCCCGGGACCACCCTGAGGTCCCCGCCATGGGAGGGGGGCACTCCCCTCCCCGGGACGCTGCCCCCAGACCACCCGGCCCCTGTCTCTGGTCCCTGACCCTGACCGTGGCTCGCTTCACCTCCCGTATCAGGGAACCGCGTGGCCTGGCCGTCATCTCCTGTGGCCTGACCCGAGCTCCCCCCACCCCCGGGGAGCTCCCCGCTTCCCGGCTGCCTGCGGCTGGCCCTGGGCACCACCTGGCCTGGTCCCGGATGGGGACCCCGCACCCCAGGGAGGGCTCAGCCCAGCCTCAGTCTCCACACCTCCAGGATCGCCGTGGCCGCTGGGAGTTCTGGGAGCAGGTGGGCAGCGTGCCCACTCGCGCGGGGCTCGGAGCTGGCGGCCGCTCCCGTCCCGCTCTGCCTGCCCGGTCTCCTGAGTGACCGCGGCGCTGGGCCGGCTCTCGGGCTCCTGCCCAGGCCGGGGCGGCTGACTCATGCGTAGGAGCCTGCGCCCGGCGGCAGCGAGTCCACGCTGTAGCTATTTATAGCTCCCCAGCAGGGCTCTGGGCCTCGCCAGCCAGCGAGGACGGGCCTCGGGCCCCTGCTCACTCTCCGCCCCATGTCGGGGGCCCAGCCCCCTGCCGGGGCACCCCAGGCCCCCGGCACGGCACGGTGGGGGACTTCAGGATCCGCTGCTGCCTCTCTGGGAGACTGGGCCTGGCTCTGCCGGCCCCACCACCAGCTCCCGAGCCGGACAGGGTCCGCACCCGTCCATGACGGCCCCTCAGGGGGCGCCCCCAGGGCCAGCGTCGTCACCCGTCACCGGGAAGCCGAGGCTCGGAGGAGGGAAGCCACTCGCTCACCGAGGTGGCCCAGCCTGGAAGAGGCCGGGCCAGGCCTGCCCGGGGCCCCCTCGTGCCCGCCGCTGTCTGGGACCCCCGGCTGGCCCAGGCTTGCAGGAGGCCCAACTGCAGAGGGTTCACTTCTGGCCCGGCCTCGAAGCCGTGGGCGACTTCTCCTCTCCTGGTGCTGGGGAGGGGGCCCCTGGGATGAAAGCAATCACGGGGGGGGGGGGGACGCAGAGGCCGCGCACGGACGGCCCCAGGGGCGTCTGGGCTCAACATTTAACAAGCTCAGTCACTAAAGCCCAGTTTGCCTTCAAAAGCAAAGGACGTGGGGGGCCAGCGCCTGCAGCGCCCACATCCCACGTGGGCGCAGGTTCGAGTCCCGGCTCCTCCACTTCCGATCCAGCTCTCTGCTGTGGCCTGGGAGAGCAGTGGACGATGGCCCACGTCCTGCCCCCGCGTGGGAGACCTGGATGGAGCTCCTGGCTCCAGCTCTGGCCGTTGCAGCCATCTGGGGAGTGAACGAGTTGATGGAAGACCTCTCTCTTCTCTCTCGGCCTTTCAAATAAATAAATCTTAAAAACTAAAAAACCACCAAAGGACCTGGCACCTCGAGTCGGGTCCCTGCCCACCTGCACCCGGACGCCGACATGCTGGGAAGCCGTGGCCCGGCCCCTCCCCCCACCCTGAAAGGTGAGGCCACGGACACTGGCGGGGTGGATGCTGCAACACCGGGGGCCCTTTACAGATGGCCTGGTGGAACCTGGGGCTGGGGACAGCGGCAGGACAGCCCTGGACGTCCCCAGGACCGAGGGGAGGGTGCCTGCTCCAGGGGCCACATCGCCTGGCCTGTGCCAGGCTGGACTTGGAGCCCAGCTGGCCCCCGAGGGCCCCCACCCCCATGGAGCAGTGGCCTCCGCCGTGCGTCACGGGTGTGGTGCTGCCCCCGGCCCCCATGCGCTAGCATCACCTCCACCCCGGCCAGGCCCCCGAGGCGGCTGCGCTCCCACCCCGAGGGGCTGCAGGCCTGGGGGCGGCCGAACCAGGAACTGGGGGCGCCTGCCACGCCGTGCCACACCTGGGTGGAGCCCAGCCACTGCCGGAGGCGTCTGGGGGGCTGAGCCGGCAAACGGGAGCCCTCTGTGCCGCCTGCCTTTTGTACAGACGAAGTAAAAAACCCGCGGGATGGGCGCCGTGGTGCCCTGGGTGGACAGCATCCCACAGACAGCACTGGCCCAAGGCCCGGCCGCCCCACTCCCTGCCCATGCACCCGGAAGGCAGCAGGGCTGGCCCACACGGCCCCTCCGCTCCCGTGGAGCCCCGGGTGGGATTCCAGCACCCTGGTTTCGGCCTGGCCCAGCCCCGGCCCGACAGAGGGGCGAGGTCTCTGTCCCTCTTTCAAATTCAGTCGCTGATTTGTAGAAGCTGGACAGCGCGGCCCAGTCTGGCCTTGGCATCCCGGCAACGGACAGCCCTGCCCCAGAGCCCCCCCCCCGCCCCGAGCCCTGGAAAGGCACACACGGCCGGAGCTCGGGGTGGACCCGTCTTTATTGATGCGGACCACCGGCTTCCGGAGGCTCCCCCTGCTCGGGCCCGCGCTGCACAGGCGGGCTGTGGGCCCCTGGCGGCCGGGGCAGGTCTTACAGTGCCGGGGGCTGGGGACCGCGTCCCATCCGCTGCTGGCTTTCCTGGGTCCGGGAACAGGTGCCCCTGCTCCCCGTTCCTGCCTGGCAGAGCCGCCAAGACCGTGGCCGCCGACACCCGTGACCACAGCTGACCTGAGCTGTGGGCCGGCCTCTGGAGGGAGGGGGGAAATGCCACTGTGGCCTGTGCCCACGTCGGGCACCCTCAGGGGGTGCAGAGCCAGCCACGGCCTCCCGAGGGAGGCTTCCCCCACCGGGCGGGGGCCCCAGGCCCAGGTGGTGCCAACTACGCGGCCCGGGCAGCACCTGGGCCTGCCCTCGGTCCATCTAGGGCCTGCCCGGCCGCAGAGGACAGGAGGCCTGGTGTGCTGGGTGGACGGAGGTGGCCCAGCTGGCAGCTCAGGTGTCCGGACTCCAGGCGGCCGCCGCAGCCTCTGTCCGTCTCCCCGAGCTGACCACGCGCAGGCGCTGATCCTGCCCCGCCCCCCACGCCAGCACTCCCTGTCCTGGTGGACACAGAGGTCCCGTTGTCCAGTGGCCCCCCCAGGGCAGAGTCAGTGAGGGATCCCTGAGCAGGTGATCCCGCCACAGGCCCCGCGGCCGACTCCCGTCCGGTCCTGGGCAGAGGCTGGCTCGGGAGACCGGACAGTGCAGACCCAGTCACTCAGGCGGAAGCGCTGACGGCCACGGGGCGCACGGGGCCTGGCGGGGGCCCCAGCAGGGCCTGCTTCCGTGGCGTCTGTCCAGCGTCTCTGCTTTGAGCTGACCTCTCGCCGGTCGGCCCGGCCCCCTGCGGCCCCCGGGAGGTGGGGAGCCCGGGCTGACCGCTCCTCTGGCCACAGCAGACGGGGGTGGGGGCGCCGTCCGGATGCTGGTGGTCTGGCGGGCAGCGGCCGCCGGGTGGGCCGTGCTCCGGGGCCCCAGCCCCCGGGTCCCCCCCACGTCGCTGGTGGAACCCTCAGGTGGGGTGGTGGCGGGAGACGGGCCGGCGGGGGGCGGCCTGCGTCCCTCGGGGACTCTGCTGTCCCTCAGACGTCTCCCGTGCGGCGTGGGGGTGCCCTCAGCGTGGTCTGCAGGGCGGCTCGGGGCGGGCGGCTCAGGGCGGGGCCGCCTTGCGGCCGGCAGGCTTCCTGGTGTCCCGGGGCTGTCGGGGGAGTGGGTGGTGGGCAGGACGGGGCGCTCGCCGACTTCTTCTCGTATCTGGCATCAACAAGGCGGGGCTACTGAGCTGGGGACCCCGAACCCCCCTGTGGGTGCCCCTAGCCCCCACGGCGCCCAGTTGCCGTCACTGGGCCGGGCGCCCTGGGGACAGGGACAGCAGGACGTGAGCTGAGCACACAGCCACAGGTCTGGGTCGGGCTACGCAGAAGTTTCTAGAAACGGGCCTGATGCACCCATCACAACGCGGCTGGGCCCCGCTATGGGAGAATGGGGGCAGGGCCTCGGGCACACCCCCGGGGCGCTGGGGTCAGAGCCACGGCCCTGGCTCCCCGGGCTCCGGGAACCACACCCAAGGGGCCGGGGTTCCAAGCTGCTTCCCCAGGTGCCTGCCGGGGCGCCACCCTCACTCAGTGCAGGGCCTCGGGGGCCCCGTGCCAGGCACAGGACACCCAGGGCTAGGGGGCCGGGTGGGGACCCGGGAGGCGAGGAGGCCCGAGGCCCAGGGACGGGGTGAGGCGGCCCCTCCTGCTGTGCCCGGGAGGCTGGAGCCGGGCAGGCAAAGCCCCTGGGGAACGCAGCGCCGCCCCTCCCGACTGTCCCCAGACAGGAGGCCCGGTTGCCACGACGACGGGCTGGGCCGCCCAGAGGTGGCTACGGGGCGGAGCCCAGGGCTCCCGGCTCCCCAGCGCCTGCTGGCTGTCCCCGCCCTCCCGCACCCCCAGGGGCAGGGGTGCCGGTCCCCGCGCACTGTGTGTGTGTGTGCCGGGTTGAGAGGCGCCGGCCCAGCCAACCACAGCTAAGCCCCAGCCCTGGCCTCCCGCCACGGCAGGGTCGGGGGACCACCGGGGGCTCCCGAGGGCTCCGGGAGAGAGGACGCCCTGGCACGCGTGTCCCCTGGAGGCGCGCGGCCTGGGCGAGGGCAGCGGTCACTCACCACTTGAGGAAGACCATGGCGGCCAGCACGGCGTAGCCCAGCACCAGGAAGAGGACCCTGAGCAGGCGGTCGCTCTTGTCCTCCAGCTCCTTGGCCAGGACTTCCAGGAAGGTGACGAAGAGGAAGGTGCCGCCCGCCAGGCCCTGCAGCAGCACGGACACCACGCTGCCCGCCAGGCCGCGGGCGCTCTCGATGCCCAGGCCCGCGCCGATGCCCAGGGGGATCATGGCGCTCACCGTGACCGCCAGCTTGGCCGCGTGCCGCAGCGGCACGGCGCTCCGGGCCATGCTGACGCCCAGCGCCACGGCCACCAGCGTCTCGTGCACGGCCACGCCCACGAACAGGCTGACCACACGCTCGCCCTCCTCCTGCAGGCCCAGCGCCAGGCCCTCGAAGACCGAGTGCGCCGACAGCGCCGAGACCAGGCTGAGCAGGCGCAGGGGGCCGGCGCCCGGCAGCTCCTGCGCGCGCAGGCGGGGGCCGTGGGCGTGGCCCCGCGCGCCGGCCATGAAGGGGCTCTCGTACTCGGAGTCGCTGCCCGCGTCCGAGCCCGCGTTGAAGGTCTCCAGGTCGATGAAGGGCGGCTTCTCCTTGCGGAAGGTCAGCACCAGCTGCTCCAGGAGCAGGGTCAGGAAGAAGCCCAGCAGCATGGTGGTCTCGGCCAGCGGGTAGTCGGTGCTCACGTGGGCCAGGCTCAGCACCCGCTGCAGCTGGGGGCGGGGCACGCGGGCGACAGTGGTCAGGGTGCTGGCCCCGCCTCCCAGCGCCTGGGCTCCGGCCCCGCCCCCGGCGCCGCTCCCCGCCAACGCACACCTGGGGGGCAGCAGCGGGCCCAGGTGCTGGGACCCCCACCACCCAGGGAGGAGACCCGAGGGAGCTCGCGGCGCCGGCCAGGCCTGGCCCAGCACAGTAGGGACTCTGTCTTGTTGCCCCTCCAATACAAAAAGAAAAAGGAAAAGAAGAGGTGGGAGGGGTGCACCCTGGTGGGTTACACAACCCCAGAAACCTGTGCCAGGAGAATGGGGAGGCCCTGCCCCCTGCACTGGACCAGCAGGGGTGGGTGGGCTGCGCCCCAGGCCCCGCCCCCTGCACAGGACCAGCAGGGGTGGGCTGTGTCCCAGGCCCCGCCCCCTGCACTGGACCAGCAGGGGTGGGTGGGCTGTGCCCCAGGCCCCGCCCCTGCGCTGGACCAGCAGGGGTGGGTGGGCTGTGCCCCAGGCCCTGCCCCCTGCACTTGACCAGCAGGGGTGGGCTGTGCCCCAGGCCCCGCCCCTGCACTGGACCCGCAGGGGTGGGTGGGCTGTGCCCCAGGCCCCGCCCCTGCGCTGGACCCGCAGGGGTGGGTGGGCTGTGCCCCAGGCCCCGCCCCTGCACTGGACCAGCAGAGCGCAGCCCCAGTTGGAGCCTCTGCAGACGGATCTAGGTGGCGCCTCCCCCAGCCTCGGGCGCGGAGGCCCCGCCCCCAGCACCTTGAAAGCTGAAGGTTGGGAGCTGTGGTCGCAGCACAGGTGACCGGTCACCAGGGTGGCCTTGCACATGGCCGCCAGGCGAGTTCCTTCGCACGCAAGAGTGGACAAGGCGGGAGGGCGGGCGCGGCCAGTGAGGCGGGCTCACTCCCACGCCCGCCCACCCCTCCCTCGGGCTCAGCGCCTGTGCCACACGCGGGGGCGGGGCCGGGCACGGCACTCGGCGCAGGGATCGCGCCAGGGGTGCCGGCATTCCACACTGGAGCGCCGGGTTCGAGTCCCGGCCGCTGCTATTGCATTCTGGGAGGTGGTGGTGCCGGCCCGAGTGCTGGGGCCCTGCACCCACGCGGGAGACCCGGATGGAGCTCCTGGCTCCTGGTTCTGGCCTGGCGCAGCCCTGGCTGCCGTGGGCAGGGGAGGGGGGTGTGAGCCAGTGGATCAAAGGCCTCACCCCCCCCCCCCCGTCTCGCCTTTCAGTGACATGAAACGCAGCTCTGTCTCGCGTGCCCAGCGCGCGGCTGCCAGTTCCCCACCCGGGCTTCGGGCTCCCTGGGCGTGGCCAGAGGCGGCGGCACCGCCCCTCCCCTCTGGCAGCTCTGAAGCCACCCACCGAGCCCTGAGAACGCGCCGCCCCCATCTCTGAAGGCCGCAGCCCCGCGGGGAGGCAGAAAGCTGGGGGCTATGACGGCCTGGGCCTCAGCGGACGCCCCGCGGGCCCAGGTCCTCCGGGAGAGAGCCCGCCGCGATGGGCACCTCGGGAGAGGCTCAGGTGGCCAGCCCCGGGCAGGCCCTCCCCTGGCCGCTCTCCGGGGAGGGGGAGGCGGGGCCGGAGGGCCCTCCCCGCCCGCCACTGCCCTGTCCCCCAAACCCTCTGCTTCCTCTCCCGCCACACGCGTGCACACACAGGGACACGCGTGTCACACAGGGGAACACACACGTGCCACCCAGGCACACACGTGTGCACACACAGGCACACACGTGGGGGGGTGAGCTTCACCGCGGCGGCCCCGCCCCTCCAGAGCACACAGGGCGCCGCGGGGGGGGCAGCCCCTGGGGTGGGGCCATCCTGGGCGCTCCCTGGCCCCGCCCTGTCCAAGCCATGACAACCACAGATGTCCCCAGACGTGGCCCGGTGCCCCCAGCCCACCCCGACCTCCGTGGCTAGGCCGCCGTGGGGAAGCCGCCCAGCCGGTTCCCTGCACGACGGCAGCCACTCCCGAGGGACGGCACCGATCAGGTGACAACAGGGACCCTGGGGAGCTGGGCGGGGCCTGCGTCGTGCGGGCGAGGCTGAGGTTCCACCTCCCCGAGCAGCTGCGTGCGTGCCCCAGGCCTCGCGGGGACGACACACGCCTGGCCCGGGCTCCCGAGTACCACAGGTCCACGCCTGAGCACTGGTTCCAGTCCCGGCTGCTCCACTTCCCAACCAGCTCCCTGCTGTGGCCTGGGAGAGCAGTGGACGATGGCCGAGTCCCTGGGCCCCTGCCCCCGCGTGGGAGACCCGGATGGAGCTCCTGGCTCCGGCTGCTGCGGCCACTTGGAGAGTGAACCCGCGGATGGAAGAACACCCCCGCCCCGTCTGTAACTCTATCTCAAATAAAATCTTTTTTAAAAAATCAGAAGTATTTCAGATAAAAAGAAAGAAAGAGAGAGAGAAAGAGAGAGAGAGAGAGAGAGAGAGAGAGAAAGAAAGAAAGAACGAATGAACCCAGGCCCGAGCCTGGCCCTGCAGGCCGACATCTCGCCCGCGGCCGGCACAGCCGCCTCCCGGCAGCCGCACGCACAGGGTCCCAGGGCCCTGCCGGCTGTCGGTGGGGGACGGCTCGCAGGTGGGGGGGCCATCACACAGTGTGGCCGTTTGCTTCTCAAGGTAGGGGTGGGGGGGCCAGGCCCACCTTGTGGTTCCTTCGGGGTGAACGCCAGGGCCCCCGCACCAGGCGACAGGTGCACGCGGCCCCCGGGGCTGCTGGGCAGGGCTGACGGGCTGGGAGGGGGGCCCCGCAGGGGAGGGGGTGGGGAGCAGGACCCCCGGGCTCCGGGCAGGACGGGGCGGGAGGTGGCGCTGTCCCTGCCCATCACCACCTGCTGTGTCACGCTGCCCAGGACAGGAAGCAGGCGCCGCGGGGGGCTGCCCAGCTGCGGCCCATGGCGGGGGGCGGGCAGCGGACGGGCGCCAGGGCGGCCCCGCCAGGCTCGTCCCCGCTGTGTCCCTGCGGTGCCTCTGCCCGGAACGGAGCTGCCGGCCGCACGCACGCGCGGGGGACCTGACCCCGGCTCCCGGCCACGCGGGACGCTGAGCGCAGAGACCCCAGCCCGGGAGACCCCTGGAGGGCGACCCCAGACACCGCAAGCCCCGCCCCCGCCGTGATCGGGAGGCCTCGCCGGCCCGCTCGGCTGCGTCCCGGTGCGCCCCCGGTGCGCCGGGGGCCCTCACCTTGGCGCGCACGGCGGGCAGCAGGGCGTTGAAGCAGGTGGCCAGGAAGACGCCGCCGCCGAAGCTGTTGCAGAGCGCCAGCACCTTGCGGGGCCGCGGCGCCTTGCCCGCGTCGGCCTCCAGGAAGCGCACGGGCAGCAGCGCGCCCAGCAGCATGCACGCGAACACGCCCGCCATGCACAGCAGCTTGGCCACCAGCAGCTCCGTCATGGCGCCGGCGGGCGCGCGCTCATGGCCCGTGGGGACGCGGCCCGGGGCTGTGCGGCACCCACGACCCCCCGCGGAGCCGCGAGCCAGCCTACACCGAAGGGAACAGAATCCGGCCCCTCGGCGCCCGGCAGCTGCCGCGTGGCCACCGCGTGACCGGCACGGACACGTCCATCGCCGCGCGGGACGTCCCCGAGGGTGGTCCGGTCCAGCGGCTCCTCGGTGTCCTGAAACAAAACGCACCTTCCTTACCCCCGGGCGGGAGCTGGGCCTGCCAGGCCTCTGCCGCCCCCGAGGCCGCACGGGCAGCTGCTCCTGGCCCTGCCCCAGGGCCTTTGCACGGGCTGCCCTCGGCCTGGAGCGCCGCCCCGCCCGCAGCTTCCAACCCCACCTCGGCCCACTGCTCCCAGGGCCACTCAGCCGTGACCACCCGGGCCCCACGATGGCCCAGAGGCCGGGCCGGCCGAGCACGCGGGAGCGGAGGCAGCCCCCCGCCCCCGCCCCAGCCCCCCGGGGTCCCGCCCCCTGGGCCACAGAAGCCGCCCACCCCTGTTCTCGGTACATTTATATACATTTAATATATAACATATACATACACCCCTTCCTCCAAGCCAGGAGCTCCGCCCAAGGCAGAGCTACTAACGCATGCAGCAGGCGCCCAATAAGCGCCGGCCGGGGTGTCTGGATGCCCCAAGACCTCAGGGTAGGGGTCCGGGTGTGCTGTAGGCCCCCAAACCGAGGGCTGCTGGGGCTGGACCGCCAGGAATCGGCTCATTCACCCTCAGCATCTATTGGGCGCCTCCTGTATGCCCCGCGCTGCCGGACGCCAGAGCCAGGCTGCGGCTGGCGGGCGGGCAGCGTCCGGCGGCCCCCAGCCCGCACGTACCTCCGTCCGGCCCCTACACACCGCCAGCCAGAGCCGGCCCCCCTCAACCGCCGCGCTGACCGGTGCCCAGCTCCGCGGCCGGAGAGGCCCCGCCGGCGCCACCGCCCACGGCCCGCCCACAGCCCGCCCACGCCCCTGCCTATTGGCGTACCCGAGCGCCGCCGGTCGACCGCCCAACGCCATTGGCTTGTCTGGCTGCTACTCACCCAGCGAGTCCGCCCCTCGGATTCGCACGGGGAAAGCTTCCTTCCGCGGAGCGCAGCCACCAACCGGCCCCGGCGGGAAACGCGCACCATCGAGCCATAGTTCCGGGAGGGTTTGACCTCCAGAGCTGTCCAGGGGCGCGTGGTGCTGAACTCCTCTGGGACGGAGGCGTGGCGGTGGACAGGGAGCGATTTCCCACGCACACGGTCTTCCCTCGGCTTCAGCAGCAGGCTTACAGGCTCGGGAAATCTCTGGCGATGGACAGAACGAGTAAGCTCAAGAACTGTGTTGTGCCTCGTGGAGGCTGCCATCGTCCCCCCGTGTCCGCGGGAGCCACACAGCTGCACACGTCGTCCTGTGTGCAGTGGCCTGTGGATGGCTCGAGCCTCCTCGTGCCGTGGGAGCTGTGGTCGGGGTTGTCCTGCCCGGCCGCCCAGGGCTCTGCGAACGCTCGCCGAGAACGCAGGCGCGTTTTCCCCAGATGGTTTTATTTTTTAATTAATTAATTATTTTTATTTTACAGTGAGAGAGAGAGAAAGGTCTTCCTTCCGTTGGTTCACCCCCCAAAATGGCCACCACGGCCGGCGCTGCGCTGTTCCGACGCCAGGAACCAGGTGCTTCTCCCCATCTCCCGTGGGGTGCAGGGCCCAAGCACCTGGGCCATCCTCCACTGCACTCCCGGGCCACAGCAGAGAGCTGGCCTGGAAGAGGGCAACCGGGACAGAATCCGGCGCCCCGACCGGGACTAGAACCCGGGGTGCCGGCGCCGCAGGCGGAGGATTAGCCTAGCGAGCCGCGGCGCTGCCCCCCCCCCCAATGGTTTTACCCACGGTGGCTGAGGAGGGTGAACTGCGTGAACGCTTGAAGCTGCGTAGCGGCGTCGCCCACAGGGAGGCTCCCTCCCACCCTGGGCATCTCGGGAGTGAACGGTGGCAGGACCGAGCGGCTGCTTCGTGAGCCGGGAAGTGGAGAGAGGCGAGGCGGGGCCAGCCTCTCACACGAGCTGCCTCCGCGACCAAAGGGCCTCCCACTTCCTGAAGGCCCTGCCACCCGCAGTGGCACCAGCCTGGTGGCGGGGGCTCCTGGGGGACACCCAGAGCAGCACCCACACCGCAGCGGTAGCATGTGGACCGGAGTTGTAATCGGTTTTAAGTCACTTCCAGCCCCTGTGTGAGGACCGCCACGCTGTCACAGGAGGGGGCAGAACAGAAATCGGGGAGTAATTAGGGATCATTTGCATAGGAGCTGATGAGAGTCTAGACGGGGTCACGGAAGGTCACGGAAGGTGGCTCAGGTCTGCCGAGGGGGAGGCAGCAAGCCCCATGCGTACTTCCATCCCCCCCTTTCCCAGGTGCACCTGCTGCATCCGGGACACAGGAGGGGGCAGCATCGAGAGGCGGCCACGAGGCTCTGGGTGGGACCCGTGGGGGCGCCGCAGCCACAGCACCGGGGCTGCCCTGCGGGGCTGCGCACTTCGGGCGTCCGTTCATGCAGGTTTTTGCGACCTCGTGGACACCACGACCCGCGTCTCCTTCAGGCACAACCGCGGGAGTCTTACAAAAGACCAGCAAGGCAAAACGGGGAAAAATCACACACGTCCCGGGCGGTATCGACTGTCAAGTCTCCCACGCCGGAGAGGCTGGGAGGAGACGCTGGCGACACAGGAGACCTCGGGGAAGGACGGGAGGCGGTGGGGCCAACTAGGGCCGCTCGGGCACCGCCTCCCGTCCCGCGGCGCGTGGGTGCCAGTCCTGGCTCCGCTCGCTGGCCGAGGTCGCGCGGTCCCTGCCACGCACGGGGAGACCTGGATTGCGGTCTAGGCTCTGGGCGGTTAGCTCGGTGCGGGATGGGCTAGCGGTGGACCGCTCCCTCTGCGTCTGGATCTGCGGCGTTGTTAGAGCTGCGCCCCCGGCGGGGCCGGCTGGGGCCGGCTGGGCTGTCAGTCTGGGTGCCTGCGCTCTGGGTGTCAGTCTGGGTGAGCGGCACCAGGTGCGATAACTCGTGTGTTTAGGAGCGGCTACGTTAAAGTTGGATAAAAAGTGTAAAACGCACGAGGGAGGAAGGGGGAGAAGCAGGGACGCCCCCTCTCCGTGCACTGGCACGCGCCCCTGCCCCACACCCCTACGGTGCCCGCCAGGCTCCTCCGGTCCCGACGCGCTCCTCTCGGGAGCTGCAGGTGCGTGGGGGCCCGCCCACGTCTGGAACCCGCCCGGCTCATGCTGGGACCGTGAACCCCAGCCGCTGTTCCCGTGGTCGGGAGAGGGATTCCCGGAGATCCGGCTGGCCCGTGCGGGGCGCGGCAGCGTGTCCCCGGCCACCCCGGCTGCGGGCTCTGGGGAGGCCCCACGCGGCGCCACAGGGTCTGGGGGAGTGCCCGGGGCTCATGCAGCCACCTGCGCGGGCTGGGGTGGGCGCTGCAGGACCCCCACCCACTCCCTGAATCACGGAGGCCACGCGGCGCGAGCAGAGGTCACGGTGTTTATTCCGCGCGTGGCCGGCAGCACCCTGCCCCCCACCAGCTACCTGGGACCCGCGCGGCCCAGCCCCACACCGCCCGTGGCCTCCCGGCGCCTCCACGGCTGTCCCGGCCCCGAGCGCTCGTGGCCAAGGTGGGCGGTCGTGGGGCAGCTGCGGGCCGAGCGCGGGGCCTGTCCACGGCCCGGAGGCCGGCGCCGTGGCGGAGCGGGGCGGAGCCCGCAGCTGTGGCCGCGAGGCGGTCAGGGCGGCCCCGGGGCAGCCCCGGCCAACGGCCGCTGGCAGGCGCCCCATCAGGGCTCCTCGGGAGGAAAGTTCTCGAAGGCTGCGGGTGGGCGGGGCTGCAGAGGAAGCGCCGGAAGCCACAGGTGCCCCCCCCCGCTCCTCCCCCAGAGCGGTGGGCGGAGACTTCCGGGCGGAGGGCGGTGCTGGTCTGGACTCAACTTGCTGGCTCTTCTCTCCGGGAGGGTCTGGGGGCTTCAGAGGACAAGGGGGGGCCAGGGGACACAATCCATCTGCGCATGCGGGTCCGACTTTCTGCTCTCGGGCAGTCCAGCGAAGACGGCAACACGCGGGGCCGGCGGCCAGGGGAGGGCGGGGCGGCTGCAGGGGAGACGGGCGCTCAGGGCGCAGCCGGCTCGGGGGGAGGAGCCCGACGCCCCCCAGCAGGGCAGAGCCCCGCCCACGCTGGCAGGGGGCGGGCGCAGGCTGCTCTGAGTGGGGCCAGCAGCGCCAAGGCGGGGGGGGGGGGGAGTGGGGCAGGGGTGCCTGGCAGGTGCGTGACACACACCCCACACCCGCCCCACACCCGCCCACGGCGACACCCCCACAGCCCGCCCCACACCCGCCCACGGCGACACCCCCACAGCCCGCCCCACACCCGCCCACGGCGACACCCCCACAGCCCGCCCCACACCCGCCCACGGCGACACCCCACAGCCCGCCCCACACCCGCCCACGGCGACACCCCCACAGCCCGCCCCACACCCGCCCACGGCGACACCCCCACAGCCCGCCCCACACCCGCCCATGGCGGCAGCCCCTGGCCTCGACCCGCTCCTCTGCACCCCGTGTGTGTGTGTGTGTGTGTGTGTGTGTGTGTGCGTGTGTGTGGCCGCCCTGGCCCCCCGCCCCGCCCCGCCCCGCGCACCCTCACTCCCGCGTGTCTGTGTGTGGGTGTCTGTGTCAGCCCCCGACCCCGCGCCGCCCCGCGCACCCTCACTCCCGCGTGTCTGTCTGTGGGTGTCTGTGTCCGCCCCCGACCCCGCGCCGCCCCGCGCACCCTCACCCCCGCGTGTCTGTCTGTGGGTGTGTCTGTCCGCCCCGCCGCGCTCACCGCTCACTCCTGCTGCTCGTCGTTGCTGGCGCTCGGCGTTCGGCTCCGCATCTGGCTGCGCAGCTGCTCGATGAGCTCGGGGTTCTGCTGCTGCATCTGCTGCGCGAACTGCTGCCCGCTGCGGGGACGCGCCGCTCACCGCCCGCTCACCGCCCCGCTCACAGCCCCGCCCCGCAGGGACGCGCCCCGCCCCCTGCGCGCCCCGCCCCCTGCTCACTGCCCCACCCTGCAGGGCCACGCCCCGCCCCGCCCCGCAGGACCCCGCCCCGCAGCTCACCGCCCCGCCCCGCAGGACCGCGCCCTGCCCCGCCCCACCCCGCCCCGCCCCACGCATGCCCCGCCCCTCGCCGCCCCGCCCCGCCCCTCGCTGCCCCACCGCTGCACTCACGCCTGGATGAGGCTGGCCAGGTCATTCTGCGAGGGGCTGGTGCCGGGCGTGCCCAGGGGGTTGTGGCCGCCGGAGATCATCCCGGACATGCTGGGGGGGGGGAGCGTGACTCGCCGCGGCCCCGCCCCCCCACCGCGCCCCGCCCCCCCCTCGGGAGCCTGGTTTCCCAGGAGTCTCAGCGGGGGCCACTGCTGCCCCAGGCGCCCTGGGTCGTGTCTGCGGTCGCCTCCGGCCGTCAGGACTGGGGGCGCTCCTGGCGCGGAACTGGGGGGACGTCAGAGGCGGGGCTCACGCCCTGCAGCGCCCAGGTCCCGTCCAGACCCAAAGGTAGACAGCAGTGACCTTGGCGTAGCGGGTTAGCCGCCGCCTGCCCCACCAGCATCCCATGTGGTGCCGGTTCGTGTCCCGGCTGCTCTACTTCCGGTCCAGCTCTGCTGTGTCCCAAGTGCTGGGCCCCTGCACCCGCGCGGGAGACCCGGATGGAGCCCTGGCTGTCGTGGCCACGTGGGTGGTGAACCAGCAGACACACAATCTCCCGAACAGAAATCTGCGGCCCAGACAGGACAGGAAGCCCAGCGCGGAAGCCCACGGTGTCCGGCAGCACGCCGGGGAGACCCCCCCACGGGGAGCAGCACGCGGCCAAAGAAGGGGAGACCCCCCCACGGGGTCCAGGCCGAGGCTCTGCCGCTCGCTGTGGCCTGGAGGGACGGAGGACGTCAGCCCGGGAGACACGGGGCCCCGGCCACACGCGTGGGACGGAGGACGTCAGCCCGGGAGACACGGGGCCCCGGCCACACGCGTAGGACGGAGGACGTCAGCCCGGGAGACACGGGGCCCCGGCCACACGCGTGGGACGGAGGACGTCAGCCCGGGAGACATGGGCCCCGGCCACACGCGTGGGACCCGCGGGCGCAGGTGCAGCGGCAGGAGGGGCTCTCTGGGCTGCCGGGATGTCCTGGAGGGGGGGAGCGGTGCCCACGGGGGCGGCGCCGTCACTTACAGCTGCTGCAGCTGGGGGTTGTTCATCAGGTTGGACGCCTGGAGGAAGCACGGGGAGTCAGGGCGGGACTTCCGGCCCGCGCCCAGCCCCCAAAGGAGACCCCGCCCCCGCCCCCCGGCGGCCCAGGGGCTCCCGGAAGGTCAGTGCGGGGCCTCTGAGCCCGAGCCCCGCCTGTGACGGCCCAGGCAAGAGCAGGCCCCAGGCCGAGGCCCTCGGGGCCAGGCCGAGGTGGCCGCTTGGCCCCCACGTCCCACGGCTGCGAGGCCCAGCGGGAGGAACGTGGGTGTGCGGGGCGCAGCGCCGCCCCCGGGGATCCTGGGGACGGCCGTCCCTCCCACGCCGAGGCCCCTGCTCCAGCCCCTGGGGGTCGGCTCTGGGGGTCCCGCGCGGGCCAGTGCCGAGGAGCGCCAGTGAGACGGGCGGGCCGGGGGGCTCGTTACCATGCTGATGAAGCCGGGGTTGCTCAGCAGGCCGGCGATGTCGAAGCTGCCCACGCCGCCGCTCTGCGGGCCAGAGAGCGCCGGTCAGTCAGTGTGGCCCTCGGGGGTCAGCACAGGGCCACGGCCGCGGGGGACGCAGGCCCCCGGGTCTCACGTTCTGCCTCCGGGGCCGGGCCGGCCGCCGGCTCCTCCCCACGGTGGCTTCAGTGTGCAGCCCGGGGCCTACCCCCCACGGCCCCTCTCCTGTCCAGCACCAGGGCAGGCGGCACTGCCGGTGACGGCAGCCCCGCGCCCCAGGGTCACTGCAGGGCCGGACCTGAGCGGCCGCGAGCCCTGCCTCCGGCCTCTGGTGATGCGGGACTCCAGGGTCGCCTGCCTGCCGGGCGCTGCAGCCTGTGCATGTGGGCAGCCCCCACCCCCCGCTGCCCGACTCGCCGGGCCCCACCCGCCGGGCCCCACCCCTGCCCGCCCCTCACTGGGCCCCACCCCGCCCCGCCCCACTCGCCGAGCCCCGCCCCTGCCCCTCACTGGGCCCCACCCCCGCCCCGCCCCACTCGCCGGGCTCGGGGCCTCCCGCAGCTTCAGCTCCGCGATCTTGAGGTTGGACTTGTAGGTCTCGTTGTCGGGGTCCAGCTCCAAGGCCTTCTTGTAGTAGGCCACGGCCTCCGCGTGCTTGTTCAAGCTGGACAGCGCCAGGCTGGGGCGAGGGGGCGGGAGGGGAGCGTGTGGGAGGGCCCAGGAGGACCCTCTGTCCCCCCACGCCCTCAGCTCCGGCGCCCAGCAACCCCGAGCTGCCCCTCCGGCGGCCGGCGGCAGGTGCGCGGGGCGGAGCCTGCCGTGACCACGTGGTGCGTGGGCTCCCAGCTCCTAGGACTTCCCTGGGAGGAGCCGGTTCTCTGGCATTTGTGAGGAGCCCTGGCACTGCCCAGCTCGCTCGGGAAAGGGGCGGGCGAGGGGAGGTCCCGGGGGGCACTCACCCCATGCGGCCGTAGGCTTTGCTGTAGGACGGGTCTATGCCGATGGCGCGCTCGCAGTCCTGCACGGCGCCCGCGTAGTTGCCCAGCTTGCTGTAGGCTGCGGCTCTGGGGGGACAGGCAGGGGCGGTCGGGGCGCAGCCTCAGCGCCCCATCTGCAAAGCGGGCCGTGGCGAGGCTGTCCCAGGGGCCGGCCACGGAGCCGCAAGTCCAGCGGGCAGGCACTCGAGGGCCGGGGAGGCCAGCAGCAGGACCCTGCTCGGCCACCTCCCAGCTGTCACGACCGTGCGGGGTCCGTTAGGCGGCAGCCCCAGCTTGCCACGCCCCGTGTGGTCCCGGGGACCCCGTGAGCTCACCCCGCCGAGGGGGCTGCAGCAGGAGCGCGCCGCGCACAGCCGTGGGGGGGCCTGGCTGCCGTCCGTGACCGGGTTCTAGTCCCACCCCCGCACTCCCATCCAGAAAGCAGAGGGGCCCGCACAGTGACACCAGCACCCCCCGTGGGCACTGGTTCGAATCCGGCTGCTCCACTTCCCATCCGGCTCTGCCGTGGCCGGGGGAAGCAGCGGAAGGTGGCCCCTGCACCCGCGTGGGAGACCCGGATGGACTCCTGGCTTCAGCCTGGCCCAGCCCTGGCCGCTGCGGCCACCTCCCTGTGACTCTGCCTTTCAGATACATGAAATAAACTTGCAGAGAGAAGCGGAGCTGGCCCTGACCCTCTCGGGGACGCCGCCCAGAACCGGGGACGCCAGAACCGAGGCTGGGCCGTGCGGAACCCGCTCACGTCACAGAGGTGGCTCGATGCGTGGGACGGGCCCAGCCAGAGACGAGGGTCATGCGGGGGCCCCCACCCATGGTGACCGTGGGTGCAGGGCCTCTCCAAGGAGCCCCGAACCACACAAACGCTCAGAGTGCGGGGGCACAGCCGGCCCGGCTGCCCCGGCGCAAGCGCGGACACGCCCCGAGACCAGAGAACACGGCCGAGCTGCAGCGGGGGGGGGGGGGGCGCTCCCGGGGCTCCCGTGGGCAGCAGGGACCCGAGCACTGGGCCCTCCGAAGCAGGGAGCCGGGCCAGGCCCTCCGTCTGAACCGCTGGGCCGGACACTCGCAGTGTCACACGCGTGACCCAAACGCTTCAGTCGGGAGCTTTCCAGGCACCGGGTCGGTCCGTGGGGTGCACGTGACCCTGCCCAGGCCGAGGGGGGGCTCGGTGCACACGGGACGCTGCCCGGCTCTGGACCACCTGCCCGGCCTGACCCCTCCCCCCGACCCCCTCCCCGTTCTGACCCCTCCCCGCTCTGACCCCCTCCCCGCTGACCCCTCCCCGCTCTGACCCCTCCCCACTCTGACCCCTCCACGCTCTGACCCCTCCCCGGCTCGGCGTCCTGTGCGCAGCTGGACCACCGACCCCTAGCGGCCCCGACGCCCGCCGCGCGCACCTGTTGCAGAAGTAGACGGCGTTGGCCGGGTTCAGCTCGATGGCTTTGCCGTAGAAGTGCACGGCGGCTTCGTAGTTCTCCCCCTTCATCTGCTCGTTCCCTGGGGACGAGGGAGACAGGCCCGCTGCCCCGCGGCACAGCTCGCGGCCCTGGGGGCGCCCACCCGCCCGGGGCACAGCGCCTCCGGACGCTCAGCTCCCCCCAGGCCCTGCCCACTGCCCCCGGCGCGACGTCCGCGGGGCCCTGCACGCAGGGAGCGTCGGAGCCTCGCCCGCTCCTGGCTGCGCGGCGACCACGCTGGGTGTCCCTCGTCCCCCACGTGCGGACGCTGGGGCCGCTCCCCGGCCAAGGCTGCCACAGCTGCGGTGACCTTGGCACGAGGCAGCACGGCCGTGGGCCCCGGGGATCCGGGGGATCCGGGCAGCCGGGGGCTCCGCGTCTCCACACCTGGGCTAACCCCGCCCCCTCCCCTCGTCCCCGCCCACCTTCGGTTTTGAGGCGCTCTGCCTCCGCGTAGTCCTCCTCCGAGGGCGGGGTCCGCTCGGGGCTCCTCGGCTCGGGCTGCGTCTCCTGCTGCGGCCGGGGTCAGGGCTCAGACCCTCCCCGGCCAGGGGAGCCCACCGCGCCCCTGCTGCCCGGCCGAGGTCAGCGCGCACACCCTCCCCTGCCCCTCCCCACCCAGGGAGAGCCACAGCGCCCCTGCTGCCCGGACCAGGTCAGGGCGCACACCCTCCCCGCCCAGGGAGAGCCACAGCGCCCCCTGCTGCCCGGCCGAGGTCAGGGCGCACACCCTCCCCGCCCAGGGAGAGCCCACGGCGCCCCCTGCTGCCCGGCCGAGGTCAGGGCGCACACCCTCCCCTGCCCGTCTCCCGCCCAGGGAGAGCCCACGGGGCCCCTTGCCACTGTTCTGAGGCTGGGGAATGGGGGCCGGGTGGCCCCGGGCTCACCTTGCCGGTGGCGGCCGCTTCAAAGATTTCCGGCAGGGTCTGGGGCAGCGCCAGGTCGCTGTCGTCCACCGTGACCCCGAAAGCCGTCTCCAGGCACTGGATGGCGACTGTGGGGACAGAGGCCTCGCTGACCGCACGCCTGGGCGGGGCCTGCACTGCTGCCGCGGCTTTGGCTTTTTTTCACAAAGGACAGGTGGGGGTCCCCCAGCTCCCATCAACCCCAGGCTGGACACGGGCCCAGGGCACCGAGGGCGGTGGGCACAGCAAGGACACTGGTGACTTGGGGCTCCCGGTGTGGGGGCTCGGCCCTGCCGCACACGGCGGCGGGGGGTGGGGTGCTGGATCCAGCTCAGGACGGGTCCGCGCCAGAACCCCCACCCGGCCCGCCCAGCGCACTCGGCAGTCAGGGGCGTCCCGCGGGCGCTGTCCGCTCCGGCCTCCTCCACGAGGGGCCTGGCGGGGGGCCACTTCCTTCCCACTGCTGTGCCCACACCGCGCTGCCCAGCGGGCAGACAGCCCCAGGGCCGGCCATGCAAACCCCACGGAGGGCGCCTCTGGTGCCGGCGGGAGCAGCCGGCCCCGGCTGGAGGGGCCGGGGGCGTGGGTGCCCCTGCAGGGGGCACGGGCGTCCGCGTGGGCGAGCGCCGGGGCGGGGCGGGGCGGGAGGGCGGCGGGCACCTTCCAAGCTCTCCTGGGCGTCGGACGAGAGCCCGCCGTGCCGCAGCTGCTCGTGCAGGAACTGGATGATGGCGTAGGCCAGGCGCTTCTTGGTGTCCATCTCGAGACGGGGACGCCGGGCGGCTTC
This sequence comes from Oryctolagus cuniculus, assembly GCF_051225735.1. Taxonomy (NCBI): domain Eukaryota; kingdom Metazoa; phylum Chordata; class Mammalia; order Lagomorpha; family Leporidae; genus Oryctolagus; species Oryctolagus cuniculus. The sequence goes on from NC_142882.1 coordinate 1,295,498, forward strand.
CAGCGTCTGCAGGTCCGAGCACAGGGCGTGAGTCCGGGGCCCAGCTGCGGGGGGCGCCGCTCAGAGCGCTGCGGCCAATCCCGCCCCCGCGGGGAGGGGCCAGTGCGGGGATCCACCCACTTCCCAGCGGAGCCCCGGGCGTCCGGAGGGGCGTCCGGAGCGCCAGGCGGCGGGAGGGGCAGGGAGCGCCCGGGCCGGGGACCTGGTCCTACGCCCCGGCGGCCGCCCCAGCCCCCAGTTCCCGCGTCCCCCCCTCACCCAGCACCTGGGGGCGGGGCACCGCCCCCCCCTCCTGGGGAGCCCGTGGGCTTCAGCCCCGTCTGCGGCCACCGGTGCCACACGCGCTTCTGCAGGGGAGGGGCGGGCTAGGGAGCAGCCCGCGGGGGGGGCGTCCAGGCCCACTCTGCCCCCCCCCCCAGCCTCCATCGACCCCTGGACACCGTCCGGGAGCCGCTGGACGCTGTGCCAGCCCACACAGGCGAGGTGCGGCCCGGGCCGAGCCCTCAGACAGGAGCCGTGGGAGCCGACACGCTCCCCGAGTGACGGGTGCAGCGCAGAACGGGGGCGTCCACGGGACACGGGGCCGGCCGGCAGCCGTGTCCCGCCTCTCCTGTCCTCCCGCCAGCTCCCCGCGGCTGGGCTGGCGGCCACCTTCCCAGAGGCCACTCCCTGGCCCTTACCCACAGGGCTGGGTGACCTTTCTCGCTACGACCGTGCCCTGGGGGCCCAGGCTGAGGGGGGAGTGGGAGAGGCGCGGTGCTGGGCACACGGTGGGGCCCAGTGAGTCCGGCCTGTGCTGTCCAGCCACCGACAGATGAAAGTGACGCAGGAGGACACCCCGGCCGGCACCCAGGAGGGCCGGAGTCCCCGAGCCAGGACGCGGCCTCGGGAGGGGTGCCCGACGCTCACAGGCCCCTCCCCGAGTGCCGGGTGCCGTCAGGGGCTGCCTGGGCTGGGTCGCCAGGGCGGCCCCGTAAGACCCGAAGCTTTGCACGCGGGACAGACAGGGAGCTGGGGGGACTGGTCCAGCGCCAAGGAGCGCTGAGGACGCCAGCCGCCACGGCAGCTGGGGCAGGCCGGGGACGCGGCCGCCCTCGGCCTAGGACCTGGGCAGCGGCTGCCCCATCCCCCGACCACTGAAGCCGCGGCGTGCAGGGGGCCCGGCTGTGCCACAGCGGCTACGGGCGCCGTGCACCTGTGCAGGGTGGTGGCGCAGCCTGTGTCGGGGGACACAGCAGCAGGTCCCGCGTGGTCGCTGGGCTGGTCGGGAGTGGCTCTCGCTTCTCCCAGGGAACGCGCGCTCGCCCAGGCGGCCCGAGAGGTACGGCCGGACACAGGGCTGCGTGCTGTGGGCGTCCACGGGCGGAGGCGGCCGCAGGCAGGAAGGGGCGTGGCGACAGCAGGGGAGCGGAGGGCAGGAGGCCACGTCCCACTGTGTCCTGGGAAAGCGAATTCCCTCCCCGCCACCCGGGGGTGGGAGCTTGGGGCAGGCTGGGGGCTTCCGCCCCATCTCGGCACAGTCGGGGGCCGGGCCCCTGAGCAGTTGGCCGGCGCCCCGCAGACAAACGAGGACCTCGATGGACGCTGTGGGGCCCACCTCAGCGCTCCGGACACAGGGGCCAGCACCATCCGGGGGTGTGCGCCTGCGCGGGGGGCTGCTCCCTGCCCCTCACCTGAGCCATGGGGGGGCCAGCACCATCCGGGGGGTGTGCGCCTGCGCGGGGGGCTGCTCCCTGCCCCTCACCTGAGCCATGAGGGGGTCCCGGGGGTCAGAAAACCAAGAGGCCGCCTCCCCCCTCGGGTGAGCCTCCGCGCCTCTGCGCTCGCCACCCCCTGCCGGAACACCACCCACCCCCACCGCGCCCCAGGCCTCTCCTGCCCCCACCTTGGAGACGGGGCCCTCGTGGCTGGCTGCTCCCTGCCTGCGCCCCGGGGGCCCCGGCCCCCCTCGCCGTCCCTGGCCTTGCGGGGCGTGGGCGGTCCGGCCGGCGGCGCTGGCCTTTCTGGAATGGGGGCGGGGCCCCTGCCCTGCACGAGGCTGAGCGGCGCCCCCAGCTCGCCCCATGAGACCCCTGGGTCTCGGGGATTCCACTGACGCCCCGGGCGCTGCACACACTTGACCTCACTCCGGGGGGGGGGGCTGCCTGCCCCTCACGCCTGCCCCCCTCTGCAGTCCCGCGTGCGCAGGGCGGGCCTCCGGGCCGGGGAGCGGCGTCCCGGCCTGTGCTCCCTCCGTGCCAGGAACAGCCCCGGCCGTGACAGCCGCGGACCGCCCCCGCCAGCCCCAGCTGAGCGCCACTGGCCAGAGAAGAGAGGCCGCCCGTCAGCGAGTGTCAGCGAGGCGCGCCCGCCGCCCGAGGACCCCTACCCGGGGGAGGGCGGGACCCGGGACTCAGTGCACACCCGCCAGGCTGGCCGAGCAGGAGGCCGGCGCCGCCGCCCCCGGTGCCCGCGGAACAATGGCAGCCTGTGGGCTCTGGCCGGGGGGCAGCGGGGTGGGGGGGACGGCACGCAGTGGCGGCCACGCCTCCTCCAAAGGCCACCGCGAGGCCCGGGCTGGGGCGCGGAGGCAGAGGCCAGGGTGGGCCGCCGGGTCCCAGAGTCGGGTCCCAGGTGGGCTGCTCCGAGCCCCCTTCCGCTGACTCTACCCCCCCATCCTGCCGCCAGAACTGGGACACGGCAGCCGCCGCTCGCTGCCCCCCTCCCCTGCCGTGCTGAGCACGGGGACCCCCCCCCCCAGGACACGTGGCTCCGCCCCTCCGCCACCCTGGAGGCGTAGCCACGCCCCGCGGGAGCCCCGCTGTGTTCCCGGGAGGCACCGGTGCCTCCGCGCGGAGTGCGGGCAGACGCGGGGTCCTCCCGGGGGCTCCGGGCGCCACCCAGTCCCGCAGCGTCCCCAGGAGAGAATCCCGGGCGTCCGCACGCTCCAGCCGCAGCCCCCCAGCTCTGGCGACGCCTGGGCCGGAACCCCTGCACCTGCTCCGTCCAAACCTGGGAGCTCCCGGGAGGTCTCCTGGGTCCCCCACGCCTGCCTGCCTCCCCCACTCGGGCCGGGCCGGGCCGGGCACGAGTGCGGCTGCAGCTCCCCAGGGGCCCCGGGCTGGGCAGAGCAGTCCCCGCGGGGGTCACTCGCCCTCCCAGGAACCCTCATATCCTTGGGCCAGAGGTCACGACCCAGCGGCTCCACCCGCAGCCCGGAGGGTGCCCGAGGGAGGAGCGTGGCCATGGGGGGGCGGATTCTGTTCACAAAAACTGTGGCTCCCGGGCCTGCTCAGCCTCCGGGCCGGTCACGACCAGGCTCCCCATTACACAGAAAGACGGACACGGCCCGGAGCCCCGAACCCAGGCAGGCGGGCTCGGAGCCGCCACTCCCATGGGCCCGTCTTCCCCCTCCGCACAAACCCGCACACACCCTGAGCACCAGGGAGGCTCGGGGCCACCCCCAGGCTATGCCCTGGGGACCGCAAGACTGGCACACGGGGTGCACCCCCTGCCCCGGCACCACGCATGGCCCCCCCCAAAACGACCCCGGGACAGGCTGACACCCCAGCTCCCAGGGGGACGCAGGACAACCCCCCACGCCAACATCGGACCAGGACGAGACGTCGCCCACGCGCTCCGGGCACCCGCCGAGGCGCGCTCCCCCTCCGACGGCGCGGGCGGCAGCGTCCAAGCGACCCCGGGCTCAGAGAGCTCAGAGGGGGAAGGGTCTGCCCGGGCAGCGCAGCGCCGGAGGGAGGCGGTGGGCTTGCCCGCCCGCCCCCAGCCCGGTGTCCACGGTGCCCGCTGCCCGCCGCGCCCCCGGCCCGGTGTCCACGGTGCCTCCTGCCCGCCCCGCCCCCGGCCTGGTGTCCACGGTGCCTCCTGCCCGCCGCGTCCCCGCCCCCGGCCCGGTGTCCACGGTGTCTGCTGCCTGCCCCGCCCCCGGCCATGCCTCCCCGGTGACTACGGTGCCCGCCCCGCCCCCGGCCCGGTGTCCACGGTGCCCGCCCCGCCCCCGGCCATGCCTTCCCGGTGCCCGCCGCGCCCCCGCCCCCGGCCCGGTGTCCACGGTGCCCGCCCCGCCCCCGGCCATGCCTTCCCGGTGCCCGCCGCGCCCCCGCCCCCGGCCTGGCGTCCACGGTGCCTGCTGCCCGCCGCGCCCCCGGCCATGCCTCCCCGGTGCCCGCCGCGCCCCCGCCCCCGGCCTGGCGTCCACGGTGCCCGCTGCCCGCCGCGCCCCGCGGCTCTCGCCCGCCTCCCGGGCAGGGGCTGCGACCACGCCGGGTTTCACGGCCCTGAACACCAAGAGGCTGGCCAAGGTCAGCCGCACACAGAGGGACGCCAGCCCCGACCGGACGTCCAGCAATCGGGGTCCCCGGGCCACTGGAGGGCCGGCTCCCCGGCCGCGGGCGCTCACTCCGCGCGGGGCGCTCTGCCTCCGCCGGCCCGCGGGCCCACGTTGCTGGGGCCGGGATCCCCGGAGACAGGCGAGGACCCTCCAAGCCATGCCCGACGCCGCCCGCTCGCAGGACCGCGGGAGTGGAGGAGACCCCGACCCCAGACTCACCTCCTCTTACGGGCTCCGGGGCCCCGTGAGACCCGAGCCGTGGACCCCTCCCCAGGCCCACCGGGAGGACGGCGGGGCCCCCCACTCACCTCTCCAGCGACCGAGCCCGGACCCTCCGACGGCTGCGCCTGCGCACCGCGGCGCCGCCGGCCCCGCCCCCCGGGGACGACGCACGCGCAGAAGGAGCAGGGCCTCGGGTTGCCTTCCTTCTGCGCAGGCGCGTCCGTGATCGAGGCGGGCGCGGGCGGAAGTGATGCAGTTGAGAGGCGGGAACCAGCTGGTCGTTAGGGCAACTGACCTCTGCGACCTCAGGGAGGCCGGAAGTCGCGCCTGACTGGCTCGCTAGAGCGGGCGTGGCGAGGAGCATGCTGGGACGGTGGAGGACTCCGGCGGGCGCCCCGCGCTGACCACGTGGTGCTGCCGGCTCGGGGCGCCCGGCGCGCGCGAAGGCCTCAGGGACCCCGCGCCTGGAAGTCGCTGCGGGGCGCGCAGCGTCCTCCTGCACTCGTTCGCCCGCCCACTCACTCGTTCGTTCAATCCCGGGCCCCGCTGGACGGCCTGGCCGGGGGTCAGCAGTGTTAATCCCGGGCCCCGCTGGACGGCCTGGCCGGGGGTCGGCGGTGTGCAATCCCGGGCCCCCCTGGACGGCCTGGCCGGGGGTCGGCGGTGTGCAATCCCGGGCCCCCCTGGACGGCCTGGCCGGGGGTCGGCGGTGTGCAATCCCGGGCCCCCCTGGACGGCCTGGCCGGGGGTCGGCGGTGTGCAATCCCGGGCCCCCCTGGACGGCCTGGCCGGGGGTCGGCGGTGTGCAATCCCGGGCCCCCCTGGACGGCCTGGCCGGGGCGGGGGTTGGCGAGTTGAATCCCGGGTCCCGCTGGACGGCCTGGGCGGGGGTCAGCGGTGTTGAATCCCGGGCCCCTCTGGACGGCCTGGCCGGGGGTCGGCGGTGTGCAATCCCGGGCCCGGCTTGACGGCCTGGCCGGGGGTCGGCGGTGTTCAATCCCGGGCCCCGCTGGACGGCCTGGCCGGGGGTCGGCGGTGTTCAATCCCGGGGCCCTCTGGACGGCCTGGCCTGGGTGGGGGTCGGCGGTGTTGAATCCCGGGCCCCGCTGGACGGCTTGGCCACTTCTGGTCCTGCGAGGCCGCGGCGATGGCCCAGGAGGGCGGGGGGAGAAGCTCCGGCTCCAGCCTGGTGCAGCCCCGGCTGCTGTGGGCGGTGGGGCGTGAGCCAGCGGGGGGAGCCCTGTCCCCCCCCCATCTCTCCCTCCCTCTCCCTCTCTGTAACACTTTCAAGAAAGCAAATTAATCTTTTGACAAAAGGGCGACGTTTTCTTTGGTGTTGAGTTTAATTCTAATGACCCCCCCCCCCCAGTGTTGTAGGCAGTTCGATGTATGTGTTTATACATGTGTATTGAAGGTTTACTGATTTATTTGAAAGTCGGAGTTACACAGAGAGAGAGAGAGAGGGGTCGTCCACCTGCTGGGTCACTCCTCACTGGCCGCACAGCCAGGGCAGGGCAAGCCAGGAGCCAGGACTCCATCCGGGTCTCCCACGCAGGTGCAGGGGCCCATCCTCCACTGCTTTCCCAGGCCACAGCAGAGAGCAGGACCGGAAGTGGAGCAGCCGGGACTCGAACCCGCGCCCCCGTGGGATGCCGGCCTCGCAGGCCGGGCGTTCGCCCGCAGCGCCGGCGGCCCTCGATGTCTGTTTTTCACACGCGCCAGCCTGCGTAGCCGGGCTCGCCCGCCGCTCCGGAAAAGCCTGTTGGAGGCCGTGCACCTGCGCCCTGTTGGCCATTGTTCTCTTAGTCGTGACTGAGCCACACTCCGCGGACACACGAGGCACCGGCCCTGCCGAGACTTCCTAAGCTGGTGCGGGGAAGCTTAATTAAAGTTTACCCGGATGCACAAAACGTTGGAACTCATTCCCACGCAGTCGTGGAAAAGTCCTTGGAAAACCCAATTATTAAAAAGCTACAGGCCGCCAAATAAAGCTTGTGCCCCGCGAGGGAGGACACGCGTGCCAGCAGCAAGCACGTCCACGCGCGCGCCTGGAGCTGGGCGGAGCTCGGCAGGAGAAGCCGGAAGCGCGAGTTGTGTGCGGTTCCCATGGAAACGCGCGTCCCTGCCCGCCAGGCGGGGCGGGGCGGACCCAGGCCCCGCCCACACGCCGGGGAGAACCAATAGCTCGGCGGGAGGGCTGCTGCGCGTGCGCAGAGTGCGCCAGGAGGCCCGGCCCCGTGGAGTGGGTGGGCCTCCGGCGCGCGTGCGCCCCGCCCTCCTGCGCACGCGCTCTCCCAGCATGCTCCGGGCGCGCGGGCGGCGGGCGCGTCGGTCTGCGGGCAGCGGCTGGACCCGGAGGCGTCCGGCGGCCGCGGAGGCTCCGGCGGCTGTTGGCGGACGCGGCGGAGGAAGGGGGCCGTCGGCGCGGACCCGCCCGACATGAAGCCCCCGGCAGGTACCGGCCGCTCCCCAGACCCGGGCGTCCCCTGCTGCCCCCCGGGATCGCGGCTCCGGCCTGCGGTCGGGGCAGACTGACCCCCGCGTGCCCCCGCGGCCCGGGGCTGGGGTCGCGGCGGGAGGCCCCGCCCCCTCGCCTCGGAATGACTGAGCCGGCTTTCCAGCGCTTCATTCATTCACAAGCTTGATCAGGCGCCCCCCGCGCGAGCCGGGCCCCGGGGCGGGCTGGGGGGCCCGGGGTGGGGGTCTCCGGGAGGGGTGGTGGTCCCGGAAGGCTTCTCGGAGGCAGCGGGCCCTCGGGAAGGGCTGGGGGGGCTGGGGACTCGTGCGAGACCCTGCGCTGCGCTCCTAGGAGCGTGTTGGCGCCTCCTGGGAACCTGTCCCCCCCAGGGGTCCCCCCGGGGCCTTCGCCCACCCGTGCCGGCCAGGGCGGTCATTACCGGACGCCGATGGCTATCATTAGAGGCGCCAGGAATGCGGCCGGCCCCGCCAGGAGGAGGTTCCCACGGGCCCCCGCAGCCCCGCCGGCCTAACTTCGGGGCTCCCCTGCGCGCCCCTGTCTCGGCGCCGCCTGGGACCCCAGCCCCACCGCGCGCGCCCTGCTGAGCTCTCGGGGCCGCGTGTCCCCCGCTGCACGGGCTGAGCGGCGGAGGGGGCCCTGACCCCTCCAGCGAGCCCGGGGCTGCCCGCGCTCCCGGCTGGGGACCCCCGGCTGGGGGCCGCTGTGGGCGCCGGGGCCGGGGCGGCGCCGTCCTGGGCGCACCGCAGGGCGTGCGGCTGAGTCGCCGGCGCCCGGTGCCCCTGGGGACGCGGCCCCGCTCTGACAGCGCCTCTCGCCCCCGTGCGCAGCGTGCGCGGGCGACGGCCCGGCGGCCGCGGCTCCGAGCGCCCCGGTGGACTCGCTGCGCTGGGACCTGAGCGCGCAGCAGATCGCCGAGCTCACCAAGGCGCTGATGGCGCAGACCAAGCGCGTGTACGACCAGGTGGGCGCGCAGTCCTACGAGGACGTGTGCTACGAGAGCACGCTCAAGGCGCTGGCCGACGTGGAGGTGACCTACACAGGTGAGCCCGGCGTGGCGAGGGCGGGCCTGGGCCTGCGGCTGCGAGCGAGGGGGCCGGGCTGCCCCCAGCGAGGAGCAGGTGCAGGTGCCGGCCCCGGGCGGAGGGACCGTGCGTGCTGGGCGCCCCGTGCGTGTCGGTGGTGCCTGACGTGTGTGCAGGGTTGTGCGGCCACTGCCACTCGTTCTAGAATGTTCCGTTGCGGCCTGTCTCTGGGTTCTCCCGCTCTGTTCGCTGCCTGTCCCAGGAGCCCCGCACCGTGCGGGGGTCAGGGCTGTGTCGCATGTCGGGGGTTGTCCCCGCTCCGGCCGCTGTGCAGGGGTCGCTGCCCGCACCCCGCTGAGCTTGGCCTCCTGGTCGGAGGCGGCTCTGTTGCGACATCCGGCACCTGTAGCCACCCACGCCCTCCGTGGGCAGAGGAAGTGGCCTGGAGATCCGCGCGGGTTTTGTCTGGTTGTTTCAAAGATTTACACGTTTATCTGAAAGGCGGAGAGAGAGAGAGAGAGGGAGAGAGAGGGGGAGAGGTCTCCCATCCGCTGGGTCACTCCCCAGATGGCCGCATGGCTGGCGCTGCGCCCATCAGGAGCCAGGAGCTCCATCCGGGTCTCCCCCGCGGGTGCAGGGACCTGGGCCATCGTCCACTGCTCTCCCAGGCCACAGCAGAGCTGGGTGGGAAAGGAGCAGCCGGGACTCGAACCCGCGCCCCTGTGGCGTAGCGGCTAAAGCCCAGCCGCGGCGTCGTGCACCAGGCAGGGCAGGCGTGACTGCCGCCGAGTCCCGGCTGCCGCTGCTGTGCCGGCCCGCAGGGCCCGTGAGGGCGCAGGCGCGGGCAGGGCCTCACGCCCGTGTCGGCTCTCGCGCCCGCTGCAGTTCAGAGGAACCTCCTGGACTTCCCCCAGCACGTGTCCCCCTGCAAGGACATCCGGGCGGCCAGCACGCAGGCCGACAAGCAGCTGTCGGAGTTCGACGTGGAGATGAGCATGAGGCAGGACGTGTACCAGAGAATCGTGTGGCTGCGGGTGAGGGGGCGTGTGGCTGCGGGGGGGGGCGAGGCCCCAGGACCGTGTGGCTGCGGGGGGGGGGAGGCCCCAGGACCGTGTGGCTGTGGGGGGGGCGTGTGGCTGCGGGAGGGGGAGGGAGGACCTAGGACCGTGTGGCTGCGGGGGGTGGGGGAGGCCCCAGGACTGTGTGGCTGCGGGTGGGGGGGGGGACCCAGGACCGTGTGGCTGTGGGGGGGGACCCAGGACCGTGTGGCTGCGGGTGAGGGCGGGGGCTTCCTCCTGGTGGGTCTGCAGAGGTCGCTTGCCCTCTCCTTTCCGGGTTTATGTCTTTATTGGGCAGCCGGGGCGGCCGGGGCTCGGCTGGGCGGGAGCCGGGAGCCCCGAGCTCTGTCTGGGTCCCCAGAGGGTGACGGGGCCCCCCAGTCCTCAGCCCTCACCGGCCCCTCCCAGGCAGGCAGGTTAGCAGGGGCTGGGTTGGACCCCACGCTCTGACACGGGTGCCCATGGAGCTTAACCTGCTGTGCCGCCACCGGCCCCCCCAGCCGCCGGAGAGTGACCGAGACCGACGGGGGGGCCACGCTGGGCCTGCTGGGGGCTCACACACACTGGGGGGCCTGGGCTCTGGGGGCTCTCACACACACTGGGGGGCTCTGGGGGCTCTCACACAATGGGGGGACCCTGGGCTCTGGGGGCTCTCACACTGGGGGGGGCCTGGGCTCTGGGGGCTCTCACACTGGGGGGCTCTGGGGGCTCTCACACACACTGGGGGGCCCTGGGCTCTGGGGGCTGTCACACTGGGGGGGGCCCTGGGCTCTGGGGCTCTCACACACACTGGGGGGCTCTCACACTGGGGGGGCCTGGGCTCTGGGGGCTTTCACACTGGGGGGCTCTGGGGGCTCTCACACACACTGGGGGGCTTTCACATTGGGGGTTCCTGGGGGCTTTCACACACACATGTGCTGTGGATGGTGAGAGGAGCCCAGTGACACGCGGGGGAGGGTGGCCCCCGTCAGCCCCGGCCTCCCCAGTGGGTCAGCGCCATGGGGCCTTGGCTGTGACTGGCAGTAGGGGGCCCGGACGCGTCTCCCTCACCCCTCCTGTCCCGTGGGCCCCAGGCGTCCGAGTGCCGGCTTTGGGTCCCTGGTGGGTGGGCTGTGGCCCGGGGCACAGCAGGGTGAGGCCGCCAGAGACGCCCCATGTGAGCGCGGGTTCCGATCCGCCCCGGGAGGCCGCAGAAGACGGCCCGAGTGCTGGGCCCTGCCGGCCATGGGGAGGCCGGACGGAGCTCAGCCCTGGCCATGTGGCCACTGCGGGGTGAACCAGCGGATGGAAGACCTCTGTCCCTCTCTCTGACTCTGCTTCGCTGGTGGATACTTTTTTTTTTTTTTTTTTTTTGAAAGATTCGCTTGTTTGAAAGGCAGTTACGGCGGGGAGGGAGCAGCTTCACCCGCCGCGCCACACGCTGGCCTGGCAGGTTTCAGGAAAGAAACCACCAGTTCTTATTTACGTATTTGACTTATTTGGGAGTCAGAGAGACCAAGTTCCCGCTGCTGGTTCCCTGCCCAGACGCCCTCCCCAGTGGGCGCTGGGAGCCGGGGCCGCCCACGTCCCCGCGCGGTGCCGGCTCAGCCCCCGCGCCTCTCTGCCTCCCAGCGCATCGGCAGGAAGCGCGCGCGGGAGCGGAGCCGGGACCCCCGGGAGACCCCGGGAGCCCCCTTCTTAAAGACCGATTCGCAGGGGAGGGACAGACCTCCCACCCCAAATACCTGGTCCCCAGCGCTCCTCCAGTCCCGCACCTGCGCACAGCCAGAGGGACCCGTGCCCCGCCCCTCGCGCCCGCCCCTCCTCGCCCGGGGCGCCCTGGGCAGCCGCGTGGGGGTGCGCCCTGAACGGCGCCCGCCGGCTCACCAGCCCTCCGCGTCGCCGCAGGAGAAGGTCCCCGAGGGCTCGCTGCGGCCGGAGGCGGCGCGCTACCTGGAGCGGCTCATCAAGCTGGGCCGGAGGAACGGGCTGCACCTGCCCGAGGACACCCAGGAAGTGAGTGTGCGCTCCCGGCCTGCCTCGGGGCCCCCACCCCCTCCTCCGTCCGCACGGCTTCCGGCGGGGGCTGCGGAGGGTCACCGCGTCCCTGGGGCCCGCGCGGTGCGTGGCGGTCTGCGTGTTTGCTCCTCTCTCCCTGGGGCCTGCCTGCGCGGGGCCCGGCCAGTGTGCAGCCAGGCCCGTGACAGCGTCCACCCCATGGGCTGCTGGGGACACTGCCCGTGTCCTCTCCCTCTGCACGGCCCTCGTGAGCCCTGCGGGGCCCTGGTCCCAGTGGTGGGTGGCACGGCCCCTCCCGGAGCCCCCCCTGGCAGGCCCCGCCCATGCCGTTCTGTGGGAGGAGCGGAGGGACGGACCGGCTGCGGTGGGCGGAGTCAGCCGGCAGTGCTGGGACAGGGCGGGGGCGGGGGCGCCTCCTTTCACCTGTCCCTGGGCCAGCGCGGAGGCCTGGGGGTCGCCCGTGGGTGGAGCTGGGGTGTGGAGTGCGGGTGTTGGGAAGCCGAGGCTGGGTGTGGCGCACTGGCCGGCGGCGCTCCCCGCCCCGGAGGCTGGAACGTGCCCTGAGCTCCGAGTGGTTCCCGTGGGAAGCAGCAGCGGGGCGGGCGGGCGGGCAGGATCTGCCGGCTGCTGGGGTCGCTTCCCAGCTCCGGGCCCTGCGGCCCCAGGTTGTCTGCCTGCCTGGTGATTGGGGCGGGCTTCCTGCGGCCCCCAGGGGAGGTGGGCGCCAGCTAGGGGGGGACGGGGGTGTAGGCAGAAGCAGCGTCGCCACCCCGTGTCTACGCCCCAGGGCTCAGCAGGGCCCCAGCTGTCGAACCCGAGGGACAGGTGCAGTCCAGGGCCCCTGGGCAGCTGCTGTGGGACCTGGCGCGGAGGCCGTGCAGGTCGGGTTGGTGCCCCCCGCCCCGCAGCCCAGGAGCGGTGACGTTTGTCACTGAAGCCACCTTGGGGGTGGGAGTGGGGGTGCCCACGCCCTGGGATCCGCTACTGAGCCCACGTGCATCTCTTTTTTATTTCTGTAAAGATTTATTTATTTGAAAGAATTACACAGAGGAGAGGCACAGAGAGAGAGGTCTTTATCCGCTGGGTCACTCTCCAGATGGCCACAACGGCCGGAGCTGTGCTGACCAGGAGCCAGGAGCTCCATCCGGGTCTCCCACGCGGGTGCAGGGGCCCAGGACTTGGGCCATCGTCCACTGCTCTCCCAGGCCACAGCAGAGAGCTGGACCAGAAGTGGAGCAGCCGGGACTCGAACCCCTGCCCATGTGGGATGCGGCCCTGCAGGCAGCGGCCTCACCCGCTGCGCCAGCGCCGGCCCCGCCCCCATTTCTCTTTGAGATGCTTTGTGTTGCGCACGCTCGGCACGTGTGGCCTTGGAGAATGAGAGTGAGTCGCTCACTCGAGAAGCAGAGAGAAAGCCGGGGCCTGCCGTCCACTGCTCCCCGCTCGGGAGCCGCAGCTCCGCCCGGGTCCCAGTGGGAGTGCCCGGGCCCGGCCCCGCCGCCTCCCGGGGTCCCGGAGCTGCCCGCAGGCCGGCGTCTGGCTGTGAGCGTCCCCCCGAGGCCAGCGCCTGCCCCCTGCTCCCGGGTTTCAGCTCCGTCAGGTGCAGGATGCCGGTTTACGGAGAGTCCGGGCGGCTGGCCGGGGCCCTCCCGGCGGAGGACGGAGGACACGGCCCGGGGCTGCCCAGGCCCCGGCTCGAGGGCAGCAGGCTCCTGGGCGTCAGCTTCCCGTGTGGATCGGGCTTTCCCTCCCGCATTCCTGGTGCAGCTCGGTGGGCCCTGCCCCCTGCCCTCGCCCGGGAGCGGAGTCGCCCCCGCCGAGGGGCCTCGCCTCACTGCCCCCTCCCCCCAGAAAATCAAGAGCATCAAGAAGAAGCTGAGCCTGCTGTGCATCGACTTCAACAAGAACCTGAACGAGGACACGGCCTTCCTGCCCTTCACCCGCGAGGAGCTGGGTGCGCCGAGGCGGGGGCGGGGCCCGGGAGGGGGCGGGGCCGGCGCTGAGGCGGGGGCGGGGCCCGGGAGAGGGGCGGGGGAGGGGCGGGGGCGGGGCCCGAGAGAGAGGAGGGGGCGGTGCGCCGTGGGCCTGGGCTTGGGTCACCTCCAGTAGCGCGGAAGCACGCTCGGTCCTGGGGAGCCCGCGCCTCCGCTCCCCCATGGCCGTTTGGCCTTCTGCCGTCCCCGTGTTTCCCGGGAGGCTCCCTGCGAGCCCGCGTGCGGCGCCCCCCGGCGCCCCTTGACCCGCGGGCGCGTCCCGCAGGCGGGCTCCCCGAGGACTTCCTGAGCTCCCTGGAGAAGACGGAGGACGGGCGGCTGAAGGTCACGCTCAAGTACCCGCACTACTTCCCCCTGCTGAAGAAGTGCCACGTGCCCGAGACCCGCAGGAAGGTGGAGGCCGCCTTCAACTGCCGCTGCAAGGAGGTGCGCGCGGCCCCGCCCCAGCCCGCTGCCCCGCCCCGAGCCCGTGTCCCCGCCCCCGATGCTCCGCCCTGAGCTCGCTGCCCCGCCCCGCTGCCCCCACCCCTGCTGCCCCGCCCTGAGCCCTGTCCCCGCCCCCGATGCCCTGCCCTGAGCCCTGGCCGTGTCCCCGCCCCCGATGCCCTGCCCTGAGCCCTGGCCGTGTCCCCGCCCCCGATGCTCCGCGCTGAGCTCGCTGCCCCGCCCCGAGCCCTGTCCCCGCCCCTGCTGCCCCGCCCCGAGCCCGTGTCCCCGCCCCCGGTGCTCCGCCCTGAGCCCTGGCCCCGCCCTGAGCCCGTGTCCCCGCCCCCGATGCTCCGCCCTGAGCCCTGGCCCCACCCCCGCTGCCCCGCCCGAGCCCGTGTCCCCGCCCCCGGTGCTCCGCCCTGAGCCCTGGCCCCGCCCCCGATGCTCCGCCCTGAGCCCGTGTCCCCGAGCCCCTGTCCGGCTGCCTGTCTCGTCCACACCCCCCACCCTGCCTCAGCTGCCGTCTCAGAGTGGCCCTGAGATGCGCTGAGGCGGGGCGGGGTCCGTTCCCACCCCCACCCCACGGAGCCACCGTGAGCACCGCACAGTCGAGGGCCCCGGTCCCCCCACTACATGCGCGGTGCTGCTGGCCGGGGACGGGGCGGTGCCCGGGGCCACTGTCGCTGGGGACGTGTCCCCGAGCCCCTCAGCGGGCGGGCAGGCCGCGGCGCCGCGCAGTCCGCGTCCTCGGCCGTCAGGCCCGCTCTGGCTCCCCGGCCTGAGGCAGGGAAGGGGTGTGCTGAGGCCCGTGTCCACAGGGGCTCGGCCGGCAGGGTGGGCGCTGCTGCCCTTCAGCCCGAGGGGCTTTCCCGGGCCCTCGGGGTGGGGCAGGTTCTGTTCCGCACGCCTGCGTCGTGGAAGCCCGAGTCAGGCTCTGAGGGGGGCTGTGTGTGGGCCGGGGGCGCCCCCGACGGGGACCAGACCCACGCACAGCAGCGGGGCCTCAGCGATCCTTGGGGGCCCAGGCCACACTGCCCCCCGCGGGCCGCCGCCCTCAGCACCCTCCTTCCTGGTGCTGTCCGCGGCGGGCGGTGCCCAGTGGGGGGGGGGGCGGTGGGCGTGGGGCGGCCTGGGGGCAGGGGGCGCGGCCCGGGCTGACGCGGTATGCTCGCGCAGGAGAACTGTGCCATCCTGAAGGAGCTGGTGGCCCTGCGCGCGCAGAAGTCCAGGCTGCTGGGGTTCCGCACGCACGCCGACTACGTCCTGGAGATGAACATGGCCAAGACCAGCCAGACGGTGGCCGCCTTCCTAGGTAGCCCCTCCGCGGGGCCCCCAGGGCTGCGGGGGGCTCTGGCCCCTCGGGACGGCTGCCTCTCCTGGCGGGCCTGGCGGGACGTAATTCAGAGTCACGCATCGCAGGTCCCCGGGGCTGCTGGGAGGGGCGGGGGAGGGGGGCGAAGGGGCCCCGGGGCTGCTGGGAGGGGCGGGGCGGAGGGGTCCTGGGCTGCTGGGAGGTGGGGGCGGAGGGGCCCGTCCCCGGGGCTGCTGGGAGGCGCGGGCGCCCGCCTGCCCGGGCGCCCGGTGAGCCCGCCTGGGCCCGTGCGGCCTGCCCTCTCCCGCAGACGAGCTGGCGCGGAAGCTGAAGCCCCTGGGCGAGCAGGAGCGCGCGGCCATCCTGGAGCTGAAGGAGGCCGAGTGCGCGCGGCGCGGGCTGCCCTTCGACGGCTGCATCCACGCCTGGGACATGCGCTACTACATGAACCAGGTGGAGGAGACGCGCTACCGCGTGGACCAGAACCTGCTCAAGGAGTACTTCCCGGTGCAGGTGGTCACGCAGGGGCTGCTGGGCATCTACCAGGAGCTGCTGGGGCTGCGCTTCCGCCTGGAGGAGGGCGCGGCCGCCTGGCACGAGGACGTGCAGCTCTACTCCGTGCGCGACGCCGCGTCCGGCGAGCTCGTGGGCAAGTTCTACCTGGACCTCTACCCCAGGTGGGCGGGGCCGCCGGCTGCGCGCGAGGGCGGGGCTCGTGAGTGGGCGGGGCGCGGAGGCCTGTCCAGGGCCGGTCAGGCGCTCCAGGGATGACCCCGCCCCCCCGCGCCGCCCGCCCCCAGGGAAGGCAAGTACGGGCACGCGGCCTGCTTCGGCCTGCAGCCGGGCTGCCTGCGGCCGGACGGGAGCAGGCAGATCGCCATCGCGGCCATGGTGGCCAACTTCACCAAGCCCACGCCGGACGCCCCGTCGCTGCTGCAGCACGGCGAGGTGGAGACCTGCTTCCACGAGTTCGGGCACGTGATGCACCAGCTCTGCTCGCAGGTGGGCCCCGCCCCCTGCGGGCCCCGCCCCGTCGTCCCCCTGCCCGTGGGCCCCGCCCACCCTGCGGCCCCGCCCACCCTGCGGCCCCGCCCCGTGGTCCCCCCTTCTCCCTGGCTGGCACGCAGGGGTCCTCCCCGCGGCCCCTGGCGCGGCCCTGCGTCTGTGCGCTGGTCTCGCCCAAGGACGCCGAGTGCCCTCAGGACCCTACTGCCCCAGGTTACTTCTCAGCTTCTCCGCACGGTCACCTGCGGCAATGGGGGCTCAGACCGCAGCTGCGGACTTGGGGGGCCGGTCCAGCTGCCGCAGAGCCGGGGAGCGGGCATGAGAGCGAGGGACGCGGCTGCGGAGAACAGCCCAGCCCAGAGCCCCAGCCCCGGGGGAGTGGCCGAGCCGGTCTCCCGGGGCCACCGCAGGGGGCACCCGCCGAGCCGGGTCGGCCTCAGCTCGACCTGTCTTTGCCTCTCGTGGGTTCTCGATGGCCCAGCCGGGCCTCACACGGGTGTCTGAGCCCCCAGCCCCACGTCTGTGCCCCGGGACGCCCGCTGTCCAGCGCACACACGGGGACGTGTCCCCACCCGTGCCCAGCGTGTCACCTGCCTGGGGAGCGGGCCGGGGACCGGGGCGGTGGAGCGCGTCCCAGCCCTGCCGCCCCGCAGGCCGAGTTCGCCATGTTCAGCGGGACCCACGTGGAGCGCGACTTCGTGGAGGCGCCGTCGCAGATGCTGGAGAACTGGGTGTGGGAGGAGGAGCCGCTGCGACGCATGTCCCAGCACTACCGCACGGGCGACGCCCTGCCCCCCGAGCTGCTGGACAAGCTCATCAGGTCCCGGCAGGCCAACACCGGTGCGCGGGGGGCGGGGCCCGGGGAGCGGGGGGCGCGGCCCGGGGCGGCGGGGGCGGGGCGCCAGGCCAGCCCGCTCTCCCTCCTCCCCCAGGGCTCTTCAACCTGCGCCAGATCGTGCTCGCCAAGGTGGACCAGGCCCTGCACACGCAGACGGACGCGGACCCGGCTGAGGAGTACGCGCGGCTCTGCCAGGAGATCCTGGGGGTGCCCGCCACGCCAGGTGGGCGCGGGGCGCGGGGCCTCAGCCGTGCCGGGAGCTCGGGGGCGCGGGCCTCGGCCGTGCCGGGAGCTCGGGGGTGCGGGGCACGGGTTTCGGCCGTCCCGGGAGCTCGGGGGTGCGGGCCTCGGCTGTCCCGGGAGCTCGGGGGTGCGGACCTCGGCCGTCCCGGGAGCTCGGGGGCGCGGGGTGCGGGCCTCGGCCGTGCCGGGAGCTCGGGGGCGCGGGCCTCGGCCGTGCCGGGAGCTCGGGGGCGCAGCCTCGGCCGTGCCGGGAGCTCGGGGGCGCGGGGTGCGGGCCTCGGCCGTCCCGGGAGCTCGGGGGCGCGGGATGTGGGCTTCGGCCGTCCCGGGAGCTCGGGGGTGCGGGCCTCGGCCGTCCCGGGAACTAGGGGGTGCGGGCCTCGGCCGTCCCGGGAACTAGGGGGTGCGGGCCTCGGCCGTGCCGGGAGCTCGGGGGTGCGGGGCACGGGTTTCGGCCGTCCCGGGAGCTCGGGGGTGCGGGCCTCGGGGCCTCGGCCGTGTCCGGGCGTGGGGCGTCCCAGCCGGCCTCCCGTGTCTCAGCGCAGCGTGACGGCGGTCTCCGCGCTGCCGCCGCCCTCCCCGGTGCTCGGTTTAGGCAGCAGCGGTGACCCTGCGCGCACGTCGGGGGGGCGCGGCTGTCAGCCAGGGCGGCTCCCCGCGCGGCCTGGGCGGGGCCAGACACCACTGCGCGCCTCCCATGCCCAGCGTCCGCCGGCCGCCGCCTGTCCGTCTCCCGGCTCTGGCGTGGGGCTCCGGAGCCCCTGGTTCTCTCGGCCCCAGAGCGTGCCCTGCTCTGCAAAAACCGGAGAAAACGCAGAGGGGACGCGCGACTGCAGGCCCTCGGGGAGTGCGCGTGCCGCTGTGCGCCTGCGCATAGCTCCTCTTGGTCCCCAGCCCCTCCTCGGGCGCGGGAGACGGCGCCCGCCGTGCGCCCGGGTCTCCTCCTGCCGGGCCTGGTCTCCGGGCCTGAGCTTGTCTGCGTCCGTCTGTCCCAGGCACCAACATGCCCGCGACCTTCGGCCACCTGGCGGGAGGCTACGACGCGCAGTACTACGGCTACCTGTGGAGCGAGGTGTACTCCATGGACATGTTCCACACGCGCTTCAAGCAGGAGGGCGTGCTCAATGCCCAGGTGGGGGCGGGGCGCGCAGAGTGCCCGGGTGGGGGCGGGCCGCGCTGAGTGCCCGGGCAGGGGCGGGGTGCGCTGAGTGCCCGGGTGGGGGGCGGGGCGCGCAGAGTGCCCGGATGGGGGAGGGCCGCGCTGAGTGCCCGGATGGGGGAGGGCCGCGCTGAGTTCCCCGGGTGGGGGCGGGACCGCGCTGAGTGCCCGGGTGGGGGCGGGGCGCGCAGAGTGCCCGGGTGGGGGCGGGGTGCGCTGTGCCCGGGTGGGGGTGGGGCCGCGCTGAGGGCCCAGGCGCCAGGCTCTGCAAGGGCTCCACCCCTTCCCGGGGCGCCTGCGCTCAGCCTTGGGCCCTGGCCGGCCTTCCCTCCCCGTCCTGCCGACGCCCCGCCCCCGTGCCCGCCCGGCTCCGCCCCTGCCGGCCCCTGCTCAGCCCGCCCCCGTGCCCGTCCTCCACCTGCCCCCTCTGCTCCCGCGCCGTGCCCGTCCTCCGCCTGTCCCCCTGTGCCCGTGCCCGGCTCCGCCCCCGCCGGCCCCTGCTCAGCCCGCCCCCCCGCCCGCAGGTGGGCATGCACTACCGGAGCTGCATCCTGAGGCCGGGCGGCTCCGAGGACGCCAGCGCCATGCTGAAGCTCTTCCTGGGCCGCGACCCCAAGCAGGACGCCTTCCTCCTGAGCAAGGGGCTGTGCGTGGAGGCCGGCGAGGCCCCCGCCTGCTGACGCCCGCCCCGCGGCCGCCGCCGCCCTGGTGCCTTAGCCGCTGGCCGGGGGGCGGCGCCTGCGCAGCGCAGCCCCCCTCGCACTGCCACGCCCGGGGCCTGGCCGGGGCTGCGCGGTCCCCGGGGGGAGCTGGGCCTCCCTGGGGAACCCCGTTCTCAGGGTGGTTCTTGCGACGCGGATATTAAATGTTGTGGACGGAAGCCCAGGCGCCCGGCCGTTCTTGCCCCGCGCGCTCGCAGGGCCGTGGGTCACGTGGCTGGCGCCAGCCCAGCCCTCGGGGTCGGTCCTGCCCGGGACCCTGCGCGCTCGGCCCCTGGTGTGGGGAAGCGGGGGGCTGGGGTCTCTCCCCGAACGTTCCACCCCTCCCCTGCAGGTGGGGGCAGCCCCCAGTGACCCCAGCCCCGATGGGCCGGCCGCCGGCGTCCACTGGAAGCCCAGCTCACGCTGGCCTGGCCAGAGCCTGGGGGTCTCGATCCCGGGGGAGCAGCCAGGAGAGAGGTGGGCTGCGGCCCGGGGACACCTGCCCGCTGGGTCCTGGGGGGCAGCGTCCCTGTCCGAAGTCCCTCTGGGCCTCGTGGGCGGGGCCCCTGACGGGCAGGTGGTCCCCGCCCTCGTCCACGGCCGCCAGCACCTGGGCCGCCCTGTCGTCCAGGGCCACTGCCCCGAGGCCTGGCGGGCCCGCTGGCGCCGCCCTGCCCTCCGCCCTGTGCCTCGCCCCTCCCACCCCGTCTCCACGCCCAGCCCCGCTGGCTGTGGATGGGCCGTTGGGTCCGGCTCGGTCTCCAGTGCCCGCTTCTGTGGCTTTAAACTGGGCCCGGGGCCGAGTGCCCTCCCGGGGGAGCCCCAGGGGGCCACGGCGCTCGCCGCCGCCGCCCACGTACCCCACGCCTCCGCAGGCCCCGTCAGCGGGTCGGGACGCTCCCCAGGCCCGGAAGGGGTAAGTGCGGACGTCCTCACCAACCCGAGTGGGTTCAGATCGCCTACGCCACGCGTGTGCGGCGTCTGGGCGTACGCATGCGCACTCAGCCAGCAGCACACCCCTCCCTGCCTGGCCCCCGCCCTTCTCACTAGAGATCCGTTTTCTTTCTCTCTTTATTTGAAAAAAAAAAAAAAAAAAAAAGTCTTGGTTTGTTTTCTGAACGGCAGAGCGAGCGTCCACTCGCTGGTCCACTCCTCAGATGCCCACGGCAGCCGGGGCTGGGCCGGGCTGACAGCCGGACCCTGAACTCTATCCATGTCCCCAACGTGGACGTCCAGGGCCCGGGCCCTGAGCCATCGCCGCTCCTCCAGGGCGCGCGCGAGCAGGGAGCCCAGTGGAGCCCACAGGGCAGCCCCGCCCACCCAGAGCAGCCACGCCCACAGAGGGCAGCTCCGCCCACCCATAGCTGCCCCGCCCACAGAGGGCAGCCCGCTCCTGCGCCCCAGGGGTCCCGCCTCTCCGGGGGACGGCTGCTCCCCACGGGCCCTGCAGGTGAGGGAGGCGCAAGTCGCCCCGGCTCCCGGGCGGGTGGACAGGACCGCCCGTGCAGCACCCCTGCCGTCAGCCACGCCGTGTCTGTGGCTCCAGGACCCCACGCGTGTGGCCCCTGGGCGGGGCGCGGCGTCAGAGCCTGGCCCTGTTCCTGGCTGTGTAGAGCTCCGTGCGCGCGCCCAGGGGCAGCAGCCCGCAGTTCCGGGCGCGCCCAGCAGGTGGCAGCCTTCACCCTGGCGTTGCCCCCGGTTCCCGCACGGGCGGCAGGTGTGCCGACCTCTTAGGCCCCTTCTGGAGAAATGCACGTGGCCTTTAACTAATTAATCGATTTAGGAGGCAGGGACACGGAGGTGGGGGCTCCCGTCGGCTGGTTCATGCCTCAGGGCTCACAGCAGCCTGGCCTGGGTCAGGACAGAGCCCGCGGCCCCGACCATCCAGGTCTCCCACGGGGGTGACGGGACCCTAGCGCAGCCCGCACTGCTGCCTCTCGGGGTCTCCCGGGTACAGGCTAAGCACTCACCCCCTCCCAAACCCAGGGTCAGCTCCAGATACCTGGGTCATGGGTCGTCGTCCACTGCTGTCCCGGGTGCATCAGCAGGGACTCAAACCGGCGCTCCTGGGCGATGCTGGCACAGCAGGCGGCGGCTCCCCCACTGGGGGCCTCCTGTGGGCCGGCGCTGACAGTGCCCAGGTCAGGCTGCGGTGCCTGGAGCCCGGCCCCGGCTGATGCACCTGGGAGGCAGCGATGGCTCCACGCTGGTCCCTGCACCCGCGCGGGAGACCCGGATGGAGCTGCTGGCTCCCGGCTTCAGATCAGCCCAGATCTGGCCGTTATGGCCATTTGGGGGGTGAACCAGCAGATGAAAGACCTCTCTCTCTTTCTCTCTAACTCTGACTTTCAAATGAAAAAAAAAAAATGAAACAGAGTGATGAGAGGTCTCCCATCCACTGGTTCCCTCCCTAAATGCACACAGCATTAGGGCTGGGCCAGGCGGAAGCCATGGTGCAGGTGCAGGGGCCCAAGGACTTGGGCCATCGTCTGCTGCTTTCCCAGGCCACAGCAGGGAGCTGGATCGGAAGAGGAGCAGCCGGGACTCGAACCGGCGGCCCTATGGGATGCGGGCACCACAGGCCAGGGCGTCACCTGCTGCGCTACAGCGCCGGCCTCCCCAGTGCAGTGTTTTAAAGCTATTTTTACCTACAGTTGGCTGCAGAACCTGCAGTGTAGGGGCTGTCGGAGCCACACTGCACTGTACTAACACATCAGTCGGTTATGCGCTTTGTGACTTCTTGTTAGCACCAACCCCAGACGGGTAAGCGAGAGAATCCGCCGCGAGAAGCGCTGCCCGCTCGTTCAAGTCGATAATAAATAGCGGCGAGTGCCCTTCCGTCCGTGTCGAACGCTGGATTTGTGTCGTCTTACCTGTTCCCCACGGTGACCTCTGAAGTGCGGCCAGGGCCGGTGAGAATTAGCCCGGCCGCCCGCGGGGAACTGGCCCTGCGGGGGTCTGCGGGGGGGCCCGCAGCAGCAGGTGCGCCGCGGCCCAGCCTAGACGCCGGCCGCCGGCAGGGGGCGCTGCGGACAGCTCGCTGCTCCGGGGCCGGCTGGGACTTGGAGCGTACACTCCTGCGGGTGGCCGGCAGCGGCTGGAGTCCATGGGGGGCCGAGGACGGCGGCTGGAGTCCATGGAGGGGGCGGGGACGGCGGCTGGAGTCCATGGGGGGCCGGGGACGGCGGCTGGCGTCCATGGAGGGGGCGGGGCCGGCGGCTGGGGTTCATGGGGGGCGGGGCAGGCGACTGGCGTCCATGGGGGGGCGGCGGCGGCTGGAGACTATGGGGGGCTGGGGACGACTGCTGGAGTCTATGGGGGGGGGGTGCGGGCAGGGGGGCGGCGGCCGGGAGCAGCAGGGCGCCGAGGGGAGGAGTAGGGGCAGTCGGACCGGACGGTGAGCAGCGCCTGACCGCCCGCGCCCGCACCCGCACCCGGCATCACAGCCCTGGAGGCCAGCTGCACGCACACCCCGGGGCCGCGACGCCGAGGGACTGGGGTCCGCCCCGGTGCGGGTCCCCGCGCCCACCCGAGGGAGCCCGGTGAGCCCTGGGCCTGGAGCGCCTGTGCCCGCTGCCGTGGGCAGCAGCGCGAAGGCGCAGAGCCCGGAGGGACCCTGTCCACCTGGCCGGCAGGTGCGGCCGGCAGGCTGAGCGCTCCAGGGCACCGGCCAGAGCCTGCGGGGGGGGGCCGCGGGGCCAGTGGCTTTCCCAGCCCCGGGCCGAGGTCGGGTGCCGCCCGGACAGCCTGGCCTGGCTGGGCGTGGTCCCTCCACCTCCGCCTGCCCCGCGCGGCCGGGTACCCCGGGGGTCTCGCACAGCGAGCACGCGGCCCCGCCCACGCCGTGCCAGCCTCCGGGGCTGGACAGGGTCCGCTCCTGCTGTCCGAAGCGGGGGTCTGGGGGCGTGGCCACAGCCTCAGGGTGGGCCCCCGCCTCCCAGGGCTCACGTCCTTAACATGGACACTGACCGCTGACCCCGGTGCTGGCTTTTGCTGGCCACTGTGTGTGTGTGTGTGTGTGTGTGTGTGAGTGTGTGTGACCCCAGGTGCACGTGGTGTGGGGACGGCTGCCAGCTGGGGTGGGGCCTGTAGGATGAGGATGGGGCCTGTAGTTGGGGGTGGGGCCTGTAGTTGGGGGCGGGGTTTGTCAGGGGCGGGGTCTTCAGGGGCGGGGTCTGCGTGCGGGGTGGGGCCTGTAGGATGAGGATGGGGCCTGTAGTTGGGGGTGGGGTCTGTAATCGGGGCGGGGTCTGTCAGGGGCGGGGTCTGCGTGCGGGGGTAGGGTTTGGGGATGGCCTGGCTCTTCCCCCCGCAGCTCTGAAGTCTGGGTCTGCGCAGAGGGAGGCCATGGCCCGCCGGAGGGCACGGACGCGCAGGGAGTGGCTCCTGTAGAGGGGAGGGGCCTGGGAGCTGGGGGGAGGGGGGTTCCCTGAGGACTTGGGGCGCAGCTTCCCCGGGCCAAGCACAGGGCTCAGGGCCCGGCCCCGCCGCAGCGCCCGCACCGGTTGGACACCAGTTCGAGTCCCGGCCGCTCCACTTCCGCTCCGGCTCCCTGCTGGGGCCTCTGCACCCGCGTGGGAGACCCGGATGGAGCCCCCGGCTCCGGCCTGGCCCAGCCCTGGCTGCTGGCGGCCACCTGGGAGTGACCAGCAGAGGGCAGACCTCTCCGATGTGTCTAGCCTTGGCGCATCAGTCAGCGACAGCGGGGTGGGGTGTGCAGTCGCGCCTGCCCACGACGCCTACAGCGAGCGCGGAGCAGCGGACGGCGCCTCCCTCCCTCGGCGCTGGTGGTCTGGCTGGCCGCTGGAGCCACACGGGTGCGAACGGCTTCGCGGGGACCACCGGGACCACCTGGACCAGCGCCTCGGGCGCTGCCCCTGAGACACAGACTCGGCTGCTTGCATGCGCTTGGGGCCAGGGCGGGAAGCCGTGCGGGGGTCGTCAGCCCGCACTGGGGTGTGTGAGCGCCGGGCTCCCTGCTGCGCCCCCCGGGTGCCCCGGGCCTGCAGCCGGTCAGGGGCAGGCGTTCAGGTCGGCCACAGCGCTGCTACAGCAGGTAGGACCCGGGCCAGGCAAGGAAGGGCTGACCTGGCCGCATCCCATGGGGCGCGGGTTCGAGTCCCGGCTGCTCCACGTCCGACCCCGCTCCCTGCCGCGGCCTGGGAGAGCCGCGGTGACGGCCCAGGGCTGGGCCCCTGCACCTGCGTGGGAGACCCGGATGGAGCCCCCGGCTCCGGGCTGCGGCCTGGGAGAGCAGTGGACGACGGCCCAGGGCTGGGCCCCTGCACCCGCGTGGGAGACCCGGATGGAGCCCCCGGCTCCGGGCTGCGGCCTGGGAGAGCCGCGGTGACGGCCCGGGGCTGGGCCCCTGCACCTGCGTGGGAGACCCGGATGGAGCCCCGGCTCCGGGCTGCGGCCTGGGAGAGCCGCGGTGACGGCCCGGGGCTGGGCCCCTGCACCTGCGTGGGAGACCCGGATGGAGCCCCGGCTCCGGGCTGCGGCCTGGGAGAGCCGCGGTGACGGCCCGGGGCTGGGCCCCTGCACCTGCGTGGGAGACCCGGATGGAGCCCCCGGCTCCGGGCTGCGGCCTGGGAGAGCCGCGGTGACGGCCCGGGGCTGGGCCCCTGCACCTGCGTGGGAGACCCGGATGGAGCCCCGGCTCCGGGCTGCGGCCTGGGAGAGCAGTGGACGATGGCCCAGGTCCTTGGGCCCCTGCACCCGCGTGGGAGACCCGGATGGAGCCCCCGGCTCCGGGCTGCGGCCTGGGAGAGCCGCGGTGACGGCCCGGGGCTGGGCCCCTGCACCTGCGTGGGAGACCCGGATGGAGCCCCCGGCTCCGGGCTGCGGCCTGGGAGAGCCGCGGTGACGGCCCGGGGCTGGGCCCCTGCACCTGCGTGGGAGACCCGGATGGAGCCCCCGGCTCCGGGCTGCGGCCTGGCCCAGCCCTGCTGTTGCGGCCATCTGGGAGTGACCAGCAGATGGGACACTTCTCTCTCTCCCCCCGCCTCCAACTCTGCCTTTCAAATAAATGTTTTTTAAAAATCATAGAAATAAGCCCGTCGGCCCCGCAGCCCTTCCTGTCGCCTACTCTCTGAAACCCTGAGCCGGTCCCCTCTCGCGCGCGTGCGCGGAGCCCTCAGCGGAGCATGCGCGCTGGCGCCCGGCCGCGGTGGCCGATGGGCACGCGGATGTCTCGGGCCGCGCAGGCGCTCGGAGCCCCGCGCCTCGGCTTCCTCCCGGCATGCAGCGCGCCTCCAGGAGGGCGCCCGGCACGCCCGAGTGCGCATGCGCGGCGCGTGCGGCGGAGACGGGGCGTCTGACCGGGGGGCGGCGCCAGGCTCGTGCCTGAGCCCTGAGGCCGCTTCCGGGCCTGGGCGGCGCCGAGTCCGCGCTGGGCCTCGGCCGGCTGCGGCTGGGGTCAGTGCGACGGGAGTGACACGCGACAGAGGCTTCGTGTGGCCGCGGGCCCGCGTGCGCATGCGCGGCCGGGGTCCGCAGCAGACCCCCAGCGGCAGCGTGCAGGGTCCCCGAGGCCGGGTGGAGGAGCCGCGGGGCTTCCCGGGCCGAGCCGTCTTAGAGGGCGCCCGTCGGGACAGCTGGGTGGTCGGGGGCGGCCGGCCCCGCCCAGCAGGTGCGCACGGGGGAGGGGCGGCCGGCCCCGCCCAGCAGGTGCGCACGGGGGAGGGGCGGCCCCGCCCAGCAGGTGCACACGGGGGAGGGGCGGCCGGCCCCGCCCAGCGGGTGCACACGGGGGAGGGGGCGGCCCGGCCCCGCCCAGCAGGTGCGCACGGGGGAGGGGCGGCCGGCCCCGCCCGGCAGGTGCGCACGGGGGAGGGGGCGGCCCGGCCCAGCAGGTGCGCACGGGGGAGGGGGCGGCCCGGCCCCGCCCAGCAGGTGCACACGGGGGAGGGGGCGGCCCGGCCCCGCCCAGCAGGTGCGCACGGGGGAGGGGGCGGCCCGGCCCCGCCCAGCAGGTGCGCACGGGGGAGGGGCGGCCGGCCCCGCCCGGCAGGTGCGCACGGGGGAGGGGGCGGCCCGGCCCAGCAGGTGCGCACGGGGGAGGGGGCGGCCCGGCCCCGCCCAGCAGGTGCGCACGGGGGAGGGGCGGCCGGCCCCGCCCGGCAGGTGCGCACGGGGGAGGGGGCGGCCCGGCCCCGCCCAGCAGGTGCGCACGGGGGAGGGGCGGCCGGCCCCGCCCGGCAGGTGCGCACGGGGGAGGGGGCGGCCCGGCCCCGCCCAGCAGGTGCGCACGGGGGAGGGGGCGGCCCGGCCCCGCCCAGCAGGTGCACACGGGGGAGGGGCGGCCCCGCCCGGCAGGTGCGCACGGGGGAGGGGGCGGCCCGGCCCAGCAGGTGCACACGCGGGAGGAGTTTCGGGGGAGGGGGCGGCCCGGATGGCTGGCCCCACCCCGCGGAGACCACCTGCTCCTGGCGTTTGTCGTCACGGGAAAGGCGGCCCTGGGTCGCTCGCTCCTCCCCACGTCTCAGACGAGAACCGCCGGCGCAGCCGCAGTCCCTGCCCGGGTCCTGGTTCCGAGTCCTGGTTCCGGGCCCGGCCCCGGCCGCTCCACGTCCCTCGACTCGCCGCGCATGCGCCCGGGCGCAGGTGCCACCGAACGAGGGGCCCCGGGTGCAGCTCCTGGCGCTGCGGTCACCTGGTGAGTGACCGCTGACCTCCGCCCCTCCCAAATCAAAATGAAAAGGTCACGACTTTTTAAAAATACTTATCTCTGTATTCGAAAGGCAGAGTTAGAGAGAGAGAGGGAGGGAGGGAGGGA
Organism: Oryctolagus cuniculus; assembly: GCF_051225735.1. Taxonomy (NCBI): domain Eukaryota; kingdom Metazoa; phylum Chordata; class Mammalia; order Lagomorpha; family Leporidae; genus Oryctolagus; species Oryctolagus cuniculus. The sequence goes on from NC_142882.1 coordinate 1,322,065, forward strand.
GGTCGGCCTTCCACCCGCTGCCCACTCCCCAGAGCTGGGCCGATCCGAAGCCCGGAGCCGGCGCTCCATCCGGGTCTCCCACGCGGGTGCAGGGCCCCAGCACTTGGTCCATCGTCCACTGCTCTCCCAGGCCACAGCAGAGAGCTGGACCGGAAGTGGAGCAGCCGGGACTCGAACCGGCGCCCACGTGGGATGCGGGCCTGCAGGTGAAGGGCTTCATGTGTAATACAGCTGGCGCACACTCAGTGCACAGGGCTTTGTGGGGTATACAGCTGGCGCACACTCAATCTGCGGGGCTTCGTGGGGTATACAGCTGGCACACACTCGATGCGCATGGCTTCATGGGGTATACAGCTGGTGCACACTCAATCTGCGGGGCTTCGTGGGGTATACAGCTGGCGCACACTCAACCTGCAGGGCTTCGTGGGGTATACAGCTGGCGCACACTCAACCTGCAGGGCTTCGTGGGGTATACAGCTGGTGCACACTCAATCTGCGGGGCTTCGTGGGGTATACAGCTGGCACACACTCGATGCGCATGGCTTCATGGGGTATACAGCTGGTGCACACTCAATCTGCGGGGCTTCGTGGGGTATACAGCTGGCGCACACTCAACCTGCAGGGCTTCGTGGGGTATACAGCTGGCGCACACTCAATCTGCGGGGCTTCGTGGGGTATACAGCTGGCACACACTCGATGCGCAGGGCTTCATGGGGTATACTGCTGGCGCACACTCAGGGGCCCTCGAGCTGCTCAGGCCCTGGCCGCCGCTCACGGGGCTTCCTCTGGGCCGGGGTCACATTCCCCCCCACCCCGGGGGGCTGCACGTCCGCGTGTGTAAACAGCTGGCGCAGAATAAAGGCAGCAGCACAGGGCTGTGGATGCAAGGCCCAGTGTTCACCCCGGCCTCTGCGTGACCGCGGGGCCTCCCTGCGCCACAGCGGCCGAGTGGACACTGGGGGGGCCCCCGGGCTCCGCCCCCGGCCTGGCCCGCCCCTGTGGGTGTGACCGGGCAGTGGGGGGCTCCGGGGTCCAGCTCCTGGCTCCGCCCCCGGCCTGGCCCGGCCCCTGTGGGTGTGACTGGGCAGTGGGGGGCTCGGGGGTCCAGCTCCTGGCTCAGGCCTGGCCCAGCCCCTGTGGGTGGGACCGGGCAGTGGGGGGCTTCAGGGTCCAGCTCCTGGCTCCGCCCCTGGCCTGGCCCAGCCCCCGTGGGTGTGACCGGGCAGTGGGGGGCTCCGGGGTCCGGCTCCGGCCCTGGTGCCCGTGGGCACTTGGGGAGTGAACCGGCGGATGGTGGGCCCCCCTCCGCCTCTGCCTCTCTAACTCAGCTTTGAAATAAATAAATGTTTCTACGTTTGCAGACTTTTCTCTAAAAAATGGAAAAACGCCCACGGTGGCGTCACTCTCAGGTCAGCCGTGCCCGCCGCCCGCAGGTGACCTTCGGGGACCCCCCCCAAGGTCAACGACTCGCGGCCCCCGCCGCCATCCAGGCCGCCGCACCTGCCCCAGCCCGGCCGAGCCGTGCGGCTCTGCCGCCCTCTGGCGGACGCTGCGAGCAACTGCCTCTGCGCCTGCTCTCTGCCGCCCCCCAGCGGCAAGCGGCCATCCCGCCGCACGTGGACGCCTGAAGCCCCACTGCACCTGGGCGGCCTGGGGGCGCCAAGCGACCCCGCGCCTCCGAATCCCCGCGGTTTGCTCGCATGCCTTGCGCATGTAAGACGTGCTATGTGGTGTTCCCCGAATATATTTTATTGTTTTAATTTTCCAAAAATTACAGTCATGAATTTATTTTTTTGCGGGACAGAGCCCGCTGGTTCCGTCCCCTGAGCCCTGCGACGGCTGCGGCTGGAGCCGAGAGCCGAGAAGACCACGTGGGTGGGGGAGTGACGGCCCACGGCCCGCCTCTGCAGCCGGGAGCCCTAGGACGGGGAGCAAGGTTTCGTCAGCCCGAGCAGGCACCGGTGTCTCCCGGTCACTCCTCTTCCCGCAGCGCCGGGGCTGTCGGCGCCGACACGGGGCAAAGGCCCCCAGCCCCTCTGGAAGACCTGGGTTCCAGCCCTGGTCTGGCTCCTGGTCCCAGCTCCGTGCTCACGCGCACCCTGGGGGCAGCAGCGCCGGCGCGGGGGCCCCTGCACCTGCGTGCGAGCCCCGGATGGAGCTCCTGGCCCCCGGCTCCGCCTGGCCCAGCCCTGGCTGCTGCAGGCAGTTGGGGGGTGACCCAGCCGCCTGAGTGCCCCTGACGGTTCCCATTTCCAGGGCTCCGGGCTGCATCTCAGCACTGACCGCTAACCCTGGCCATGCAACGCCTAGACCCCAACTCCCGGCCGCTGGACGCGCTAGTTGAACCCTCCCCTTTCCACCTTGGCGCCCCGGGGGACTCGGGTCGACACCCGGGACCGCCTTCCACACCCCCGCCGCGCCATCAGCGAAGCCCACCCGAGACCGGCCCCTCCTCCCAGCCCCGCCCCCTCCCGGATCACCTGGACCTCGGGCAGTTCCGCCCACGGCCACGCGGGGGCGCCGGCGAGCACCTGACCCCCGCCCGCCCCGCCCCGCCCGCGGGCCTTGCCCCGGCGGCTCCCGCACCCAAATATTTCTTACTTCCAGGTGGCCAAACCGCGAGCTCCGTGACCCGGGAACGCGGCCGGGGGTGACAAGATCTGCGGAACGAACGGACCTCGGGAGAAGAGTCCACGGCTTGATCCGACGGGACGCGGCGTGACAGACAGACGGACGGACAGGAACCTCCCCTGTGCTGGCTCAGTCCCCAGACGTCCCCAAGGGCTGGGGCTGGGAGAGGCCAAAGCCAGGAGCCGGGTCTCCCACGTGGGTGCAGGGCCCGAGGACTTGGGCCATCGTCCACTGCTCTCCCAGGCTGCAGCAGGGGGCTGGATGGGACGTGGAGCAGCCGGGACTCGAACCCGCGTCCCCTTGGGATGCCGGCCCTGCAGGGGGAGGCTTTACCTGCTCCACCCCAGCGCCGGGCCTGGACCCCAGCACCCGAGCCAGGCCAGGGGCTGCAGGAACGTCTCCGCGGGCCCCTGAGGGACGCCCGGGGTCCCTCTCGCCGACCCCACACCCGGGGAATTCGCCCCATTAAAGAAAAGAGTCAAAGCTCTGTCTGCGAAGCTTGAGCTTGGAACTTTGCTCCAGCGATTTCGACAGCAGACGCGGGGACGAGCGCAGAGCCCGGCCCGGCCGTGGGGTGGGGGGCCCGGGACGAGGGGACCCTGGCTGTGGGGCGGGGGACACAGGACGAGGGGACCCTGGCTGTGGGGGGGGCCCGGGACGAGGGGACCCTGGCTGTGGGGGGGCCAGGACGAGGGGACCCTGGCTGTGGGGGGGGGCCCGGGACGAGGGGACCCTGGCTGTGGGGCGGGGGACACAGGACGAGGGGACCCTGGCTGTGGGGGGGGGCCGGGACGAGGGGACCCTGGCTGTGGGGGGCCCGGGACGAGGGGACCCTGGCTGTGGGGGGGACCCGGGACGAGGGGACCCTGGCTGTGGGGGGGACCCGGGACGAGGGGACCCTGGCTGTGGGGTGGGGGCCCGGGACGAGGGCAGAGCCTGGCTCAGGGCGGGGGGCCCGGGATGAGGGGACCCTGGCTGTGGCGTGGGGGGCGCTGGGATGAGGGGCCCTGGCTGTGGGGTGGGGGGCCCCGGGACAAGGACAGAGCCCGGCTGTGGGGTGGGGTCCCGGGACGAGGGCAGAGCCTGGCTCAGGGTGGGGGACCTGGGACGAGGGGAGCCTGGCTGCGGGGGGGGGGGCGGGACGAGGGGACCCTGGCTGCGGGGCGGGGGGACACGGGACCAGGGGACCCTGGCCGTGGGGCGGGGGGCCCGGGACGAGGGGACCCTGGCTGTGGGGGGGGCCCGGGACGAGAGGACCCTGGCTGTGGGGGTCCCGGGACGAGGGGACCCTGGCTGTGGGGGGGGGGACCCGGGATGAGGGGACCCTGGCTGTGGGGTGGGGGCCTGGGACGAGGGGACCCTGGCTGTGGGGCGGGGGGACACGGGACGAGGGGACCCTGGCTGTGGGGGGGGCCGGGACGAGGGGACCCCGGCTGTGGGGGGGACACGGGACGAGGGGACCCTGGCTGTGGGGTGGGGGGCCAGGACGAGGGGACCCTGGCTGTGGGGGGGACACGGGACGAGGGGACCCTGGCTGTGGGGCGGGGGGACACGGGACAAGGGGACCCTGGCTGTGGGGCGGGGGTCACGGGACGAGGGGACCCTGGCTGTGGGGGGGACACGGGACGAGGGGACCCTGGCTGTGGGGGGGACACGGGACGAGGGGACCCTGGCTGTGGGGTGGGGGGCCCAGGACGAGGGACCCTGGCTGTGGGGCCTCAGCACGTCCCTGTGAAGCTCGTGGTCTGAGGAGCCGCACACGGCTAGTCCAGGATTGTTTCTCTCAAGAAGGACCCGCGCGGGCGCGTGGTGGGCGGCAGAAACGGGGGATGCCCACGCCCCCCACTGCCCACGTCTGCCTGGTGCCCACGTCCACCCCAGTGCCCCCGCCCCCCACTGCCCACGCCCGCCCGGTGCCCCCGCCCCCCACTGCCCACGTCCCCCAGTGCCCATGTCCACCTGGTGCCCACACCCCCCACTCGAGTGCTTTGCCTCCGCCCGGCTCCAGCTCCCTGCAGCGATGCCCAAGTGTCTGGACGCTGCGCCCGCGCGGGAGACCCCGATGGAGCTCCCGGCTCCCGGCCCGCCCTGCCGCGGCCGTTGTGGCCATCTGGGGCCTGAACGACCGGCGGATCGGATCTCTCTTTCCCTCTGCACATCCTAAAGTGGCCAACAGCGCCCCTGATGATTCTATGGCTCTTCTATGTTGTCATTCACGAGTTCTCTGTTGCAGAATTCTTCTTTTTTTTTTTTTTTTTTTTTTTTTTTTTTTTTTTTTTTTTGACAGGCAGAGTGGACAGTGAGAGAGAGAGACAGAGAGAGAAAGGTCTTCCTTTGCCGTTGGTTCACCCTCCAATGGCCGCCGTGGCCGGTGCACCACGCTGATCCGATGGCAGGAGCCAGGAGCCAGGTGCTTTTCCTGGTCTCCCATGGGGTGCAGGGCCCAAGCACCTGGGCCATCCTCCACTGCACTCCCTGGCCACAGCAGAGAGCTGGCCTGGAAGAGGGGCAACCGGGACAGAATCCGGCGCCCCGACCGGGACTAGAACCCGGGGTGCCGGCGCCGCTAGGCGGAGGATTAGCCTAGTGAGCCGCGGCGCCGGCCGCAGAATTCTTCTTTAAAACAAGATTTATTTACTTGAAAGGCAGAGAGCAAGAGCGAAAGAGGGAGAGAGGGAGAGAGGGGGAGAGAGAGGAAGAGAGAGGGAGAGAGGGGAGGAGAGAGAGGGAGGGAGAGAGAGGGAGAGGGAGAGAGAGAGAGAGAGGGAGAGGGGGGAGGGAGGGAGAGGGAGAGAGGGAAAGACAGGGGTGGGGCTCCCACCTGCTGGTTCACTCCCTGCACGCCCACAACATCCAGGCCTGAGCCAGGCTGAGGCCAGGAGCTCCATCCGGGCCTCCCACGCGGGTGCAGGGCCCACGTGCTCAGGCCGTCCTCCGCTGCCCTCCAGGGCACACTGGCAGGGAGCTGGATGGGCCGGGACTCGAACCCGGGCCGCGGCAGGGGCCGCCAGCATCCGAGAGGCCTGTCCTGAGAGTCCCGGGGGGGGGGGGGGCGTGGTGTCCACACCTCGGCCGCAGAGAGCCTCCTCGGCCGTGTCCCCTGTTTGGACAACCCGCTTGAGTGCAAGCCGGGGGCAGGACGGCTGGTGCGGGGCCTGGCGCGGCCCTGCCCCGTGGCGGGCGTGGCCGTTCTGTCGGTTGCTTCGTGGCACAGGTGAGAGCGATAGTGTTCCTGGTGCCGGGCGAGATAGGCGCCCACGGCACGGCAACCCTGGCTCGTGCCTACGTGAGATAAACGTGACCTTGGACCGAGGCTACCGAGAGCCGTTAGACGCGCGTTGGCCGGGAGCACCGGGAGGCAGGCGCGGGTCTGCACAGCCAGGGGGCAGGAGGCCGGGGTGTGCCGGGCAGGGACACGCTAAGAAGGACTGATCTTTTTTTTTTTTTTTTTTTTGACAGGCAGAGTGGACAGTGAGAGAGAGAGAGACAGAGAGAAAGGTCTTCCTTTGCCATTGGTTCACCCTCCAATGGCCGCTGCGGCCGGCGCACCGCGCTGATCTGAAGCCAGGAGCCAGGAGCTTCTCCTGGTCTCCCATGGGGTGCAGGGCCCAAGCACTTGGGCCATCCTCCACTGCACTCCCGGGCCATAGCAGAGAGCTGGCCTGGAAGAGGGGCAACCAGGACAGAATCCGGTGTGCCGGTGCTGCAAGGTGGAGGATTAGCCTAGTGAGCCGCGGCGCCGGCCAGGACTGATCTTATTTAGCTGAGTGGCACGGTGACACACAGGGAGGGAGGCACAGGTCGTCCACCGCTGGGCCACTCCCCAAACGGCCGCAACAGCCAGGGCTGGGCCAGGCGGAAGCCAGGAGCCGGGAGCTCCATCCGGGTCCCCCACGCGGGTGCAGGGCCCAAGGACTCGGGCCATCGTCCACTGCTCTCCCAGGCCACAGCAGGGAGCTGGACCGGAAGTGGAGCAGCCGGGACTCGAACCGGCGCCCACGTGGGATGCAGCCCTGCTCTACCCACTGCCCTAACCAGACCCCTAACTCCTTAACCACCCACCCCCTCCTTGTCTTTTAATTTTCTTTTTCTGTGCATTTTTGACGTCTGTGGGGGGAGGGGAGGGAGAGAGAAGACACCCGAGAGGGCAGCCCCAGGTCCCCGGGCCGGCACCGTGGTGCGGTCACCTCGCCGGCATGTCAGCAGCGCGGGCCAGGGTCTCGGCTCCCGTGTCCACGCGTGGCCCGGCCCTGGAGAGCATGTGGGGGCTGGGCCGGCAGAGGTGCGCACGCGCGCTCTCTCTCTCTCTCTGTCGCTCTGCCTGTCCAATAGATGGAAACAAGAGGACGTCTCCCGGCACGCGGCGACAGCCCGGGGGGGGGGGGGGGGGCCGGGGAAGGCGGGGCAGCACCAGAGCCGGGGCGGGGGGTGGCCCTGCGTTTGCCACCGGCGTCCAGCGACGGCAGCTTGGACAGCTCTGTTTCTCTGGAAGACCAAGGCCCGGGACACAGATCTTCCTTCTGCCGGGTCGCTCCCCAAATGCCTACAACAGCCAGGGCTGGGCCGGGCGGAAGCCAGGAGCCGGGAGCTCCGTCCGGGGCGCCCAGGTGGGTGCAGGGGCCGTCCGTGTGGCCCCCTCAGGGGTCAGCAGGGAGCCTGGATACAGCCCAGGCCCTCGGGAAGGCCATGCGGGAGCTGGCCTGGGGCAGAGGTTACGGCTTTGCATCTTTGAGTCTCGTTTTGCAATTATGTATACCCATCTGGACCGTGTTTAGACAGTGTATCTCCGGCGGCCAGCCCACCCGCACCCGCCGCCGCGGGTTCAGGTCCCGGCCTGCTCCCGGCTCAGGCACCGGAGGTCCGCCCAAGTGCACGGTCTCTGCCACCCCCGCGGGAGGCCCGGGTGGAGCAGCCCCCTGGGGAGTGACCCAGCGATGGAAGACCTCCCTCTCCCCCTCCCCCTCCCCTCTCTCTACCTCTCAAGTAACTAAAAATCTTAAAACAAACCAACCAACCAACGCTCCGCCCATCCCCGCGGCTGCTGCCCGAGCCGACTCGGAACTGCAGGGCAGCGCAGCTGGCACTCGGCGTCCACTCCCCCAAGAGGCCACAGCAGGAGCCCCGGGAGGCGCTCGCACACCGGCCACCCCAGCGGTCAGCACACCCAGCCTGCAATGCAAGGCCACAGTGACCCCTGGTGTGCAGGGGCTGTGCGGAGGCCGGGCAGAGGCCACTAGGGGTGAGGGTCGGGGTGGGGGGCAGAGCCCACAGGAACCACTGGGGGGGCACACAGACCCCGCAGGGCCCACTCCCGGGGGGGACAGACCCCGCAGGGCCCACTCCCGGGGGTCGGACCCTGCGATGCCCACTCCCGGGGGACACACAAACCCCGCAGAGCCCACTCCCGGGGGAACACAGACCCCGCAGGGCCCACTCCCGGGGGTCGGACCCTGCGATGCCCACTCCCGGGGGACACACAAACCCCGCAGAGCCCACTCCCGGGGGGGACACAGACCCCGCAGGGCCCACTCCCGGGGGGGGGACAGACCCCGCAGGGCCCACTCCCGGGGCTCGGACCCTGCGATGCCCACTCCCGGGGGGGGACAGACCCCGCAGAGCCCACTCCCGGGGGTCGGACCCTGCGATGCCCACTCCCGGGCGGACTGCGGGCCCGGCGGCGGGTGGGGGTCGCGGGGCTGGGGAGGGGGCGTCTCCCGGGGCAGAGCAGAGGTTCCGGAGGCCCGGGGCTGCCGGTGCTGAGACCGGAAGTCCCTCCGGGCAGCGGCCCCGCAGCTCCCCCCGACGGCCGCGCGCAGTGGCTCCCACGATCCGCCCCCACGTGACCTCTCTCCGCCGGACGGGGTGGCCGAGAGCTGGGCTGAATGAGGGGCTCCCCGGGCTCACTCAGCTCCGGCCCGGGACACGCAGCGGGCCGCCCAGGCCCCGGGCCCACCTGTCCACTCTCCTCTGCCCTCGTCACCGCCTCCCGGCGCGTCGCGCCTTCTGCGCATGCGCACTCCCGCGCCCCGGCGCGGAAGCGAGCCACTGCGCACGCGCCGGCCGCCGCCGCCCGGACTCCGCCCCTTTGCCCCGGGGGCGGGGCGCTCGGGCCGGGGCGCGCGCCGCGGCGGGGGCGGGGCCAGGCTCACTCTCGCGAGAGGCCGGCGCGCGATCCCGCGGCTGCGCCCGCCCCTCCGCCGGCCTCCCCGGGCTCCGGCTGCAGCGTCAGCCTGGCTCGGGCCTCGGCGGCGCCTGCCCGCTCGCCCGCCTCGGTGTCGGCCTCCCCCGCCGCCCCCGGTGCCGGGCCGGGTCGCGTCGGCGCCGCCCGCTCCGGCCCGCCCCCCTATGGGCCCCGGCTGAGGCGCCGCCGCCGGCCGCGGAGCCCCGATGCTGGCCCGGAGGAAGCCGGTGCTGCCGGCGCTCACCATCAACCCCGCTGTCGCCGAGGGCCCGTCCCCTACCAGCGAGGGCGCCTCCGAGTGAGTGGGCGGGGGGCGCCGGGCGCAGGGCGGGGGTCCCGGACGGCGGGGGGGGCGCAGGGGCCCCCGAGGGCGGGGGGCGCCGGGGCGCAGGGCGGGGGTCCCGGACGGCGGGGGGGGCGCAGGGGCCCCCGAGGGCGGGGGGCGCCGGGGCGCAGGGCGGGGGTCCCGGACGGCGAGGGGCGGGCCCTGCGGGGCAGCGCGCAGTGGTCGGGGCGTAGGGGCCCCCGAGGGCGGGGGGCGCAGGGCGGGGGTCCCGGACGGCGGGGGGGGCGCAGGGGCCCCCGAGGGCGGGGGGCGCCGGGGCGCAGGGCGGGGGTCCCGGACGGTGAGGGGCGGGCCCTGCGGGGCAGCGCGCAGTGATGGGGGCGTAGGGGACCCGAGGATGGGGGTCGCCGGTGCGCAGGGCGGGGGTCCCGGACGGCGAGGGGGGGCGCAGGGGTCCCCTAGGGCGGGGGTCGCAGCGGGGGCGCAGAGCGGGGGTCCCGGACGGTGAGGGGCGGGCACTGCGGGGCAGCGCGCAGTGGTGGGGGCGTAGGGACCCCCGAGGGCAGGGGGCGCCGGGGCGCAGGGGGGGGGTCCCGGACGGTGAGGTCCGGGCGAGGGGCGGGCACTGCGGGGCAGCGCGCAGTGCGAGTCCTTGAGCGCCCCGAGGGCGGGGGTCGCAGCGGGGGCGCTGAGCGGGCGGTGAGGCCGAGGGCAGCCCCCCTGGGAAGCCACGGCGTTGGGGGTCCCTGCGAGGCGGGATGCTTTGGGGAGATGGGTGGGGCCCCTGGGTGACAGGTGGAAAGGTCTTGGGGGACCCCGCGGGGTCGGGATGGGGAAATGGGAGGGGTAGCCCGGACTTGAGGACGGGCTGGGGGGGGGTCTCCGAGGCCAGGGGCGGGGGAATTTGGGGGTGGGGGTCTGGGGGCCGAGGAGCAGGGGGCAGGCTTGGGGTCTTGGGGAGAGGCCCTGGTGGGTGCCCCGAGGCCGACCTGGCAGGTCCAACCAGAGTGACCCCCTTGCCACAGCCGGGCACAGGGCGGGGGGCCGCGTCGCGTGTCCCCGGAGAACGAGTGGGACGGGCGTGGGCCCCTGCCCTGTGGCCGCCCCCACGCTGGCCGTGGCTGCCCGGGCCCCAGTGGTGGCAGAGCCGCAGCGCTCGGCGGGGCAGGTGGGCGGGCAGCGGCTCCCGCGTGGTCTCCTGCGCCCTGGTCCCCGTCCCTTCCGCCTGGGGTCCCAGGGTTGTCTTCCGGACATGGCCGCCGTGGTGGCCGCCTGCCTGCCACGGAACGTGGCCTTGTCGGTGCCCCACGCGGCCTCCCGGCCCCACAGGGACACCTGCTTCCTGGGGCCTGGGGGCGGGGCCTGATGGGAGGGAGGCCTGCGGGTCTCCCGGCCGTGAGCAGGGGTCCCGCGTGGGTGGGGGAGGCGGTGCCTGAGGACCCCCTTTCTGCCCGGGGCACCTGCCGAGCCCCGCGCTGGGCAGGCACCGGCGCTTGGCGGCTCTTCCAAGTTCGGGAGCGCTCTGGCGTCGCGGGCACGCGGGGCGCAGACACGGGGGTGGGGAGGCCGCGTCGCTCGCCCCTTGGAAATGATCGGATTTTCGCTGGCTCTGATCAACCGCGCTGTGGCCGAGCCGGGAACTGGTGCTTGGACGCCCGTGCCGAGTCCAGCCCCGGCTTCCCGGTCCCCTGCTCGTCCTGCGCACGCGCACCTGGGGGCAGCAGTGCGGGGTGGTGGTGGGGTGTCCCAGGTCCTGGCCCTGCCGCCCGCGTGGGAGACCCCGTGGAGCTCCGGGCTTTGGCCGGGCTGCTGTGGGCAGCTGCCTCTCTGTCTCTGTCTCTCTCTGCCTTTCAAATGAACAAATAAAATTTTTAAAATTACCTTTGCCTGTTTTCCTTTTTTCAAGAGTGGGCCCCAGGAGACGGCGTGGGGGCTTGCGGCCGTTCTCCCCGGGAGCCCCCGGGCCGGCCCTGGGTGCCCTCGGCTGCAGCGTCCTGCTTCCTGCCCCAGGGCCAGGTTCAAAGGCAAATTCCCTGAGGACCGCGTCCCCGACTCCCTGACAACCCCCTGAGTGACCCCTAACCCACAGTGGCCACGGCTGGCTGCGAGGTTGCCGGGTCTGGGAGGCCAGGCGCGCGGGTTAAGGGTCCGCCTGGCGCAGGACCGGGCCCTCGGGGCGTCCACGCCCGCGTCGGAGGCCTGGATCTGCCCAGGCTCCACGGGCCCTGCTCCTGGGCCCGGTCCCCATTTCCCCCATCCACCCACGCAGTCTGGAGGCCCCCAGGGCTCTCCTAGTGCCCCCCCACCTGCGCCCAGGGAGAGGCGTTGGGTTCTGGGGTGCGCAAGGGCACGCATGCGCCTTTCCTCGCTAGGTCACTAGGCCAGGGGACCGTCTGCGTCATCCCTCCCCGCTCCCTGGCCGGCCGCGTGCCCGTCCTGGCTGGGGTGGAGTCGGTGTGTGACGCGCGCACTTGTGTTTGAGAGGTAGACAGCAAGCAACACAGACACATACCCCACCCGCTGGCTCACTGCACCAGCCAGGAGCCAGGGACTCCATCCGGGGCTCCCGCGTGGGCGGCAGGGACCGGGACCACCCGCTGCTTCCCGGGGTGCGCGCACGCAGGGACCGCAGCCACCCGCTGCCTCCCGGGGTGCGCGCACGCAGGGACCAGGGACTGGAGCCACCCGCTGCCTCCCGGGGTGCGCGCGCGCAGGGACAGAGCCACTCGCTGCCTCCCAGGGTGCGCGCACGCAGGGACCAGAGCCACCCGCTGCCTCCCGCGGTGCGCGCGCAGGGACCGGAGCCACCCGCTGCCTCCCGGGGTGCGCGCACGCAGGCACCGAAGCCAGGCCCTGCGCCCCGGCACTCGGCTGCGCGCCCGGCGTCCCGCGCGGCGGCCCCGCTGACCTGGCCCCCGGCTGTCCCCAGAGCGAGCCTCGTGGACCTGCAGCAGAAGCTGGCGGAGCTGGAGCTGGACGAGCAGCAGCGGCGGCGGCTGGAGGCCTTCCTCACGCAGAAGGCCAAGGTCGGCGAGCTCAAGGACGATGACTTCGAGAGGATCTCGGAGCTGGGGGCCGGCAACGGCGGCGTGGTGACCAAGGTGCGGCACCGGCCCTCGGGCCTCATCATGGCCAGGAAGGTGAGCGGCGCTGGGGCGTGGGAGGGCACGGCGAGTATCTGGGAGGTGAGTCCCCCCCCCAGGGCTCCCTGGAGTGTGCGCCTGCACCAGAAGAGGGGAGGAAGCTTGGGGCCCGCCTTCTGGGTGTGCAGGCCAGGCCAGGAGGGCGCAGCTCGCGACCCCACACATTTCGGGGGGCACCGCCGTCTTTCCCCGAACACCTTCACCCGTCGGGAGAGGCCCGCCCAGCCCCGGAAGGCCGGCTGCGTCGCCGGTGTCTTGTGGGTTAAGTGTCCGTCACAGCTCCAGCCTGGCCCGGGGGTCACCGACAGCCCCCAGGCTGGGGAGCCTGCCTCCCCCAACCCGGACAGCCACCCCGGCCCCAGCTCCCGAGGCTCCGGGCAGCCAGGTGGGGGAATATCCCCCCACTCCCCGGGGTGGGGGGAGACGGGAGCAGGGACCGGCTGGGGGCCATGACTAAGCTCGTGGTGGGGACTCTGTGGTCAGACTGTGCGCCTCTCAGGCGTCTTCCTCCCACCACACACGGCTCGCTCTTCCAGGAAGCCCACCGCCCTGCGGCTGGGTGAGGTCCCGGCCTCCGGCTGTGTTTCCCGGGGATGGGAGGCCTGGATCCTCCTGGGGTCTGCAGCTTGCCACCTGCTCCCACAGCAGGACAGCCAGGACCCTCCTCCACCCTGCCCCCGAACCCCCACCCAGGGCACCTGTGGGACCCCCTAGGACGGCGCTGGTCGGAGAGCGGTGGGCACCGAGGCGTCTGGGGCCAGCGCCGCGGGAACGGGGCTCCGGGAGGCGGGGCCCAGGGGCTCCGCGTAGGGCTGCGTGGCCAGGCGAGCTCCGTGTGGCCTCGTGGCCTCTGGCTCCTCCACCGTGTAAGGTGTCGCCTTTGAGGGTGAGGGATGGGGGGCGCAGGGGCCCCCTCTTTTCGCGTCTGTGATGGATGGATTGATTTGAACCGAGGATCCACTGGCTCGCTCCTCAAACGGCCCCGACTGCCAGGCTGGGCCCGGCCGAAGCCGGGAGCCTCACCCGGCTGCGTCCACGCGTGTGCGGGGGCCGGGCGCTCGGTGTCCTCTGCTGCTTTCCCAGGCGCCTTGGCAGGGGGCTGCATCCGACGGGTGCCCGTGCCAAGTCCGTGCCGGGACTTGTCGGCCCCCGGGGCACCTTACCAGACCTGCACAGACCGGCAGCTGGGCGCCCACCGCGTGCTGGCGTCACGCAGGTTATCCCATGCGCGTGCAGCACGACGGGCCTTGTAGAAGGCCCGAGAAGACTGACCTCTGGGTTTTAATGAATTAATGTGTTTATCTGAGAGGCAGAGCGCGCGTTGGCTCCGACCCCTGGGTCCCTCCCGGATCCCTGCGGCGGCCGGGGGCTCCATCCGGGTCTCCCACGCAGGTGCAGGGGCCCCCGCCCCTCCGCGGCCCCTCCCTGGCAGGGTCTGCGCACGCGCAGGAAGCAGGGGTCAGGGCGCGCCCGCTGCCAGCGCCGTCTGCGCCCACGTGTGTTTCCCTCCCTCGTGGCAGAGAAACCCTGGCCTGGCCTCTGTGCCCCCTGCCGCAGTCACGTGACCGCAGCCACGGCCGCCTTGCCAGAGCTGGGCCCGGGGCGGCGCCGCCGGCCCGGACCTGTGTGCTCACGCATACCGGGCAGCCCTGCCCCCCGGGCCGGCTCCGGCTCCCGGGTCTGCCCAGCGCGCGCCTCACGCACACACAGTCACCCGCCCAGCCGTGGCAACCCCGGCCCGTGCCCGACTCGGCTCCCCCGCGCATGGGCGGTGGTGGGAGCCGTGGGGGGTGCGTGAGAAGCAAGAACCGGAGGCCGCGCCTGTGTCAGGGGGGCTGGGGATGCCGCCCGGGGTCCTGTCGGGCGCTGCCAGCCCCTTGCTGTCCCGGGCCCGGCCGCCGCCCTCCGCCCCACCTTGGCGTCCCCCGAAACGCCCACCCCGCTGCAGCCCCGGCGTCACCCCTCACTGCCGGCACCCGTGGCTCTCTGTCCCTTCCCCCGGCCGTCCTCCCCTCCCCCCCACCTTGTCTCCACCGGGCAGGGCCTGCCTCTCTCCCAGCCGCTGCCGGTCCCCAGGGCCCGTTCTGGGTCACATCGGGTCCCTGTGGCCACCCCAGCCCCAGCTCGGCCGCGGGCTCCTGGCGCCCCCTGGGCTTGGCCTGCGGGCGTGCACTTGGCCGTGACCGCGGGGCTCTGTCCTGAGACAGCCGTGCTGGGCGCCGCCCTGTCGCCCACAGCTGATCCACCTGGAGATCAAGCCGGCCATCCGGAACCAGATCATCCGCGAGCTGCAGGTGCTGCACCAGTGCAACTCCCCGTACATCGTGGGCTTCTACGGCGCCTTCTACAGCGACGGCGAGATCAGCATCTGCATGCAGCACATGGTGAGGGCGGGGCCGGGGCCGCGCGGAGGCGGAGCTACAGGGCGCAGGACGCAGCTGGGGCCCTCCCCGAGGAGGCGGAGCTACAGGGCACAGGACGCAGCTGGGGCCCTCCCCGAGGAGGCGGAGCTACAGGGCACAGGACGCAGCTGGGGCCCTCCCCGATGGCCACCCACCACGGCCAGGGCTGGGCCAGGCTGGAGCCAGGAGCCCCACGTGCGCCCCCACGCTGCCTCCCAGGGCGCATGCGCGGGGGCTGGGGCAGACGCACGCAGCCAGAGTTTGAACCAAGGCCCAGGGAGGGGTGCGGGTGTCCCGGGGGGGTCGGGCGCTCTGCCAGGTGCCCGCGCCCACTCTGCTCGCCGCTCGCCATCAGCAGCCGGGGCCCCGTCTCTGCGTGGTGGGCTGCACGGCCTTTGCGCCCATTCGCGGCAGCGCCTGGTCCTGCCGCGCGCCCCCTCGGGGTCAGGTCCCACGGGACCTGGTTGCTGTTGGCCTGCGGGCCTCTAAAGGGGGGGCTTTTTACGGTTAAGACTCACTGGTTTGAAGGGCACATGACAGAGAGGGAGAGAGACAGAACCTCCCTCTGGTTCACCCCTCGGACGGCCACAATGGCCGGGCACGGCCAGGGGCTCCGTCGGGTCTCCCGCGTGGGTGGCAGGGTTGGGCCGCCTTCCCAGGGGCCTTAGCAGGGAGCTGGGTCCGAGGCGGGGCAGCCAGGACCCCAGCCAGCGCTCACAGGGGACGTGGGGCTTTGTAAAAGGCAGGCCTCCTGCCCGCCCCCGGCCCAGACCTGCGGGGTTCCGCGCAGGGCGGGGCCCGGGCCGCGCCTCTCTGTGACCCCCACCCCCCACCCCACGCTGAGACCAGCGAAAGCAGAAGTGGTCAGGGCTGCGGGCCCAGAGGAAGCGCCCGGGCCCCGTGAGCGCCGGGCGTCAGGTGGGGGCTGCAGGCCCCTTGCAAAACCCGGGCGCGGCGGCTGCGGGAGCGTCTCGCGAGCGCGCCGTCCCCCGGGACACGGGTGTCGTAACGCGGGCAGGAAGTGGATTTGAGCAAGATCCCGCCCTCACCGGGAGGGGGCATCGCGCTGGTCCCAGCTGCCCCACAAGGTCAGCGCGGGCGGCACCCCCTCCTCGGGAGTGAGCCAGTGCGCCCCCGGCACCCCGTCTGTCGGAGGGGCCGGGGCGGCCTGAGTGTGTGCCCCGGCATTGCGGGCGGTGACCGCATGGACGGGAAGACGCCCCGGTGTCAGCCCCTAGGGAAGGACTCGGTAGACGGATGGTGCAGGCTGGGCTGCTGGGGCCGGCGCTGGGGGCCCGCGGTCACGCTCTCGCCCCCCCTCCCCCCGCCGCTGCGGCGGCTCAAGTCCTTGTGTCCCTGCCTCCCCGTTGGGGACCTGGATGGAGCTGGCCTGGCCTGGAGAGTGACCCAGCGGATGGCAGCCCCCCGCCCTGTCCCTGTACATCTGTCTCTGCCTCTGTGGGGGGGGAGGGTGACGCCCCGTCGCCCCTGGGCTGAGCAGTCCCCTGAGCTTCCCACCTGCACCATGGGCTGCTGCGCCGGGAGAGAGGGGCAGAGGGAGGCGGCCAGCTCCCGGCCACCGTGTGGTCGGCCCCCACGCCGCTGAGGGGGGCCACGCGAGCTAGCGCAGGGACGCCCGTGCCCCGCCCTCGGGTTCCCGCTCACGGGACGGTCTGTCCCCCAGCCTGCCGCAGCCCACCGCCTGCGCCCGCAGCTCCTGGCGAGGGCCCTGCTGCTTCCTCCCCAGGGTGGGAGCCAGGAGGAGCCCCGCCCCGCCCTCAGGCAGGCCTCGCTCTGTCCCCGCGGGGAGCGGCGTCCCTGGCCGAGGCGTCCGTGCTCGGATCGGTGTGCGAATGCCGACAGGGGTGATGGTGACCTCGTGAGCAGCGGGTCTGGGGGTTACCCCGCGTGGCCACGTGGAGGTGCCGCTGGCTTTTCCCGGGGTCCAGTGAGGCGGCAGAGGGCGGAGCCTGCGGGGGCAGGGGCGGAGCCTGCACCCGGGGGCATCCGTGGGGGCGTGATTAGGAAGGGACCCAGCCCCAGCGTGCACACAGCTCACCCTCTGGGGGAAGGGGAGCTGCCCGGGGCTCCCTGGTTGGTTTACGGAAGATAACACTCTGTAGTCCACCTCCCGCGAGGATGCGCCTTCCAGGACCTGCGACACACGCAGGCGTGGGGGGTCAAGGCCCAGCTGCGGCCACGTCCTGGTGCTGTAGCCCAGGGGCGGCCCTGCCCCTCAGGGGAGCCGGCCACGCTCTGCGCTGTCTCGGGGGCGCTCCTGGCGTGGGGGGCGGGGACGCTGGGACGTGCGGGCCCGACGGGCTCCAGCTCCCAGGCCCAGACCTGCTGCTCCCCGCACGCCCCCTCGGCTTCCTCCCTGCGCCTCCACGGGAAACCGAGACAGGAAGTAGCCGGGACACCGCGAGGTCCACAAGGGCCCACGGCCCCGGTTGTGCCTGGTCGGCCCCGGCCCGAGCGTGGCAGCCTGGCCACGGTCGCAGGCCCCCGTCCCCTCCTGTGCCCCCAGGACGGCGGCTCCCTGGACCAGGTGCTGAAGGAGGCCAAGAGGATTCCGGAAGAAATCCTGGGCAAAGTCAGCATCGCGGTGAGTCCCCGGGCTCGCTGTGGCCTGCCGGCGAGGGCAGCCAGGGCCGACTCGGGGCCACGCGGCCGAGCCAGTGCGTCGTCCCTTGGGTGCCGGGGCCGTCTGCCAGCGAGCGTGGGGTCTCCCAGCTCTTGAGATGGCGCTGGGCCCCCGGGGCGGGCTCTGGGTGGAGTGGTGGCACCCACCCCAGTGCCCACTCCATCCTGGGGGGGGCTCTGCCTGAGTGCTGGGGAGACGGCGCCCCCTGGGCTGCCGTGGGCTGGCCCGAGCCCGGCGGGCGGGCAGGCCGCACAGCCCCTGCCCCGCTGTAGCCCCTGGGACCCAGCTCCCGCCGGGCAGACCAGCGCCGGCCCCGCCGCGGGCGGCTGCGGGTCGGGAGTTGGTGCGCATGCGCGGGTCTACAGGTGCGCCTCAGGAGTTGGTGCGCATGCGCAGGCACCGCGGAAAGGGAATCGTAAACCGAGTTCGTTTGGGTGCAAAGATTTTTCTTTTTTTTTTTGACACCCATACACGCGGGATCTCCCACAGTTCCCGGTACACGGCTATCCGGAAAAAGCTACGCGTGCATTTCACGAAAACTTTTTGCACCGAAATAAACATCTTTGAATGCCATTTGTCGGTTTTTTCTTTTTGCTAAGAGGTAGAGAGGTAGAGTCTGGTGGTTCACTCCCCGCGTGTCCACACGGCTGAGGCTGGGCCAAGGCCAAAAAGCCCGGAGCTCTGTCCAGCTCCCCTGCTCCGGCGGGAAGTGGGGCGTGGGGCCAGCCGCCAGGCCCGCGCTGCCCCCGCTGACCCCCGCTGTGCCCCTGCAGGTCCTGCGGGGCCTGGCCTACCTCCGGGAGAAACACCAGATCATGCATCGAGGTGAGGGCCCGGGCGGAGCCGGGCCGGGCGGGGGAGGGGGCGGGGAGGGGCGGGGCCTCACCCTCGCTGTGCGCCCTCAGACGTGAAGCCCTCCAACATCCTGGTCAACTCCAGGGGCGAGATCAAGCTATGCGACTTCGGGGTCAGCGGGCAGCTCATCGACTCCATGGCCAACTCGTTTGTGGGGACTCGGTCCTACATGTCTGTGAGTGCCCGCCGCCCCGCCCGCGGGCTGCCTTCCGCGGCCGGTACCCGCTGGGGCTGGTGTTGCCGAGCGCGCCTGGGCCCTGGCTCGGTGGGAGGCGCGGCCCCGCGCTCGTCCCCGGGCCCTGCGCTCGTCCCCAGCGTCCCCCGGGCCCCGCGCTCGTCCCCGGCGTGCCCTGCGCTCGTCCCCGGCCCCGCCGCGCTCGTCCCCCGGCCCCGCGCTCGTCCCCGGGCCCAGGGCGCCAGCTCATGTCCCAGGCTCGTCCCCCGGCCCCTCGCTCGTCTCCGGGCCCTGCGCTCGTCCCCAGCGTCCCCCGGGCCCCGCGCTCGTCCCCGGCGTGCCCCGCGCTCGTCCCCGGGCCCAGGGCGCCAGCTCAGGTCCCAGGCTCGTCCCCCAGCCCCGCGCTCGTCCCCCAGCCCCGCGCTCGTCCCTCGGCCCCGCGCTCGTCCCCCAGCCCCGCGCTCGTCCCGGGGCCCCGCGCTCGGGCTCAGGCCCCTCCGACACCTGCCTCCCCGTCTCCGCCAGCCGGAGCGACTGCAGGGCACGCACTACTCCGTGCAGTCGGACATCTGGAGCATGGGCCTGTCCCTGGTGGAGCTGTCCATCGGCCGGTACCCCATCCCCCCGCCCGACGCCAAGGAGCTGGAGGCCATATTCGGCCGGCCGGTGGCGGACGGCGCCGACGGAGAGCCCCCGAGCACCTCGCCGCGGCCGCGGCCCCCCGGACGCCCCGTCAGCGGTACGGCTCGCCGGGCCCCGGGGCAGCTGCTCCGCTCTGGCCCGCTCCCGCGGCACCTGTCCCCGGATGGTCCTGCGCCCGGGGACAGAGCGGGCAGCACCTGTGCCGGCCAGCCCGGCGCTCAGCTGGCCCCCAGCCCCCGGGGCTGCGCTCCCACGTGGCTGTTCAGGCCACGCCCTCCCGGGGAGCCCCGCACGTGGGGGTGTGGCTCAGCATTTGCTGGACCCGTCCCCGCTCGCGGCGCGGGGTTCCCCTGTGTGGCGGGGCCGTCTCTGTCCCCTTCCTGCGCCATCCTG
Organism: Oryctolagus cuniculus; assembly: GCF_051225735.1. Classification (NCBI taxonomy): domain Eukaryota; kingdom Metazoa; phylum Chordata; class Mammalia; order Lagomorpha; family Leporidae; genus Oryctolagus; species Oryctolagus cuniculus. The sequence continues at coordinate 1,341,417 of NC_142882.1, forward strand.
CTGGAGCTGCACTGCGCATGCGCCCGGTCTTTGTTCGGGCCTCGCCCATTCCCCTCCCAGGTGTCTTGGCCCCTTCCTGTGGCCGGAGGCGGAGTGGGGGCGCCAGGCCCCGCCTCCTGAAGGCCCCGCCCCCAGCTGTGCCCCGCCCCCGTGCCCGATCAGGACGGCAAATGTCCAGCTGGGTCCCGGCAGGGGTCAGCCGCCCTCGCCAAGGTCACACTGCTGCCCTTGCTCGCGGCCAGCCCGGTGCCAAGCGTGGGCCCGCTCGCCAAGGCCACGTCCCCCGGGCTCAGCGTCGCTGGTTTGGGGGTTCTGGGTGTCTTTCCGCGTTCTCACTGGGGCCCCAGAGGGAGGCCTGCTGCTGGGCGGGGCGGGGCGGGGCAGGCGCCGGCTCAGCCGCTGCGACCCCTGCGACCCCTCCCGCTTCACCTGCCTCTGTCCCCACCGTGCAGGTCACGGGCTGGACAGCCGGCCGGCCATGGCCATCTTCGAGCTACTGGACTACATTGTGAATGAGGTGTGTGTGGGCCCCGGCGTCCACGCCCCGCCCCCGGCATGAGGGGAGGGCGGGGAGGCGGCCAGCCCGGACCCTGGACCTCCCTGTGGGCCGTGTCGAAGGCTGGGGCCCAGCCCAGCTGCCCTGGGTCCTCAGTGGCCCCTGGGCGCGGACAGGGAGGGCAGGACGGGTGTGGCCGGGCGTGGGTGGCTCGGTGATGACACAGCGGGCGGAGTGGCTCTGGTGGCCCAGCTGCACCTGCCCAGGGCCCTCCACCCCTGGGTGGGCAGGGCTGACCCCTGACCCCGTGCCTTGCGAGCTGCTTCCTGGGCCATCGCTGCTTGGGGGCGTGGGGGGGGGGACGCCGAGACCGCGTGGAGCCCCTGCGGCCCCCGTGCGAGAGCACCCGAGAGAATTCTCAGGGACAGCGCGGGGGGAGTGGGGGTCCCTGGGGCCAGCCAGGGCGGGGGGAGTGGGGTCCCTGGGGCCAGCCAGGGCGGGGGGAGTGGGGTCCCTGGGGCCAGCCAGGGCGGGGGGAGTGGGGTCCCTGGGGCCAGCCAGGGTGACCCCGTGTCTGCTCCTCTACAGCCGCCTCCCAAGCTGCCCAGTGGGGTGTTCACCGCCGACTTCCAGGAGTTTGTAAATAAATGGTGAGACACCCATGCCGTGCCCACCCGGAAGCCAGACCTCCACTTGGGCCTGGGCCACGGTTTCCTGGGGGCCATTCCAGCTCACCCCGAAACCCAGGGTGAACCCCGAAACCCAGGGGGACCAGGGTGTCGGGCTCTCAGGAGCCGCCTTGTCCCCACCTTGTCCCCCTGCAGACGGAGCTCTGTGCCCGCTGTGTCCTGTCCCCGGGGTCCAGCGCCCCCAGGTTCCCCACACCCTGCCCGGCAGGTTCTCCAAATTCAGCCTGGTCCTCCCAGGGGGCCCTGTGCCCGTGGGCTGGGACCAGGAGGGACCGGCCGGCCCCTGTATGTCCTGGTGGCCACACGGCCCCTGTGACGGGGCCCTGTGCCCGTGGGCTGGAACCAGGAGGGACCGGCTGGCCCCTGTATGTCCTGGTGGCCACACGGCCCCTGTGACGGGGCCCTGTGCCCGTGGGCTGGGACCAGGAGGGACCGGCTGGCCCCTGTATGTCCTGGTGGCCACACGGCCCCTGTGACGGGGCCCTGTGCCCGTGGGCTGGGACCAGGAGGGACCGGCCGGCCCCTGTATGTCGCCTGCGCTTGGGGATCTGGCTGGGAGGGGTTCCCCCCTCCACCCCAGGGGCTTCCGGCCGGCGCACAGAAGGGCAGAGCTGGGGCTCGAGCCCCCGCAGCCGCCGCCTGACCCTGGCCGCGCCCTCCCCAGCCTCATCAAGAACCCGGCGGAACGCGCAGACCTCCAGATGCTCATGGTAAGCCGCTCTGGGTTCTGCGGGGCTCGGGAGGGGGTCCCGCCAGGCCCCCCGCTGCGGGGGGGGGAGGGTGCGGAACCGCGCCTGTGGGGCGTGCGTGGCTGGTGGAGCTGCGGCGCCCGGGAGACCCGGCCTCGGCCCGCGGTGACCGCTGTGTCCCTTGCAGAACCACGCCTTCATCAAGAGGTCCGAGGTGGAAGAAGTGGACTTCGCGGGCTGGCTGTGCCGGACGCTGCGCCTGCGGCAGCCCAGCACACCCACGCGCGCGGCCGTGTGAGGCGGCCGCGCGCCTCCCCGCTCCCGGGCGCGCTGGCTGCGGGAGGGGCCGCTGCTGGCCGTGGTCTGGACCTGCTTACGTGGGGTTGCACCGAAACAGGCAACGCAAAGGCACAGCCGGCGTGCACCTCTCCTTCTGCGGCCGGCCGGCGGGGTGGGGGCGTCTGGGCCGCCTGGGGGCTCCGTGCAGCCCGGGCTGGGGGCGGCCCCTGCAGGTCCTGGCCCTCGGCGGGGCGGGGCGGGGCGGGGCAGGGAGGGAAGGGGTGGCCCTCGCCCCGCCCCCCAGAGGAAGTGCCCGGCTTCCACGCGCTGTGGTCACCAACCCAGCAGACCCCGGAGGAGTTTTCCATGCGCCGCCCTCTGAGTTACCCAGGACCCCTCGGGCCGTGCCAGCTCCCCTGGGGAGCGGGGGAGGGGCAGCTGGGGGAGGGGGGTCGGGCCCCCCAGGCCCGGAGCTGGGCGCCCCCGTCACCGCCCGCCCCGGCACGTGTCAGCGCCTCACGCCAGGACGGAGAGGAGCCGTGGGCTGTCCTTCCCCATTCCCTTCAGAGCGAGGCTTTCTGGAAACGGATCACGCCAGAAACTTCCAGACTGTTCCACGGCCTGCGGGCGTCCTCTGACCCCCTCCCCGTTCTCTGGGGTCACCCCCAGGCCCGGCCGCACCCCGTCCCGAGAGCCCTGCGCTCTGCCCACCTGGGGCCGCCGCCACCCAGCGCACTCCGGGCCCCGGTCTCACTGGGTGCCCAACAGGGCCCACGCCCTGACCCCAGCACCCCCAGCCACCACGGGCTGTCGGGGACCTCGGCGGCCGGCTGTGGCCTCCGGCGCCGCCCAGGTCGGCCACGCTCGGTTTCCCTGGGCGCCCGGCTGGGGAAGGAAGCCCTTGGGGGCCGCGACTCGGCTCGGCCCCTGTTCCCCGCCGAGACCTGGACGGCGCGCCCGGCCTCGGCCTGGCCTCCTGGCTGCTGCAGGCACTCGGGTCGGAGCCAGCGGGTGGGGGATCGCTCCGGCCCCCTCCCCTGTTGGGCCCTGTCCCCGGGCAGCGCAGGCAGCGGGAGCCGCCGCAGGGTTCATCCCGGGGTTCTCCCCAGGTCCGAGGGGACCCCCCCACACACGGCCTCCATCTTTCCCCCCGGGGCGGGGCAAATGCGGTAAACCCCGTCCTTCCCACCGGGACAGGTGTGGTGGACTCCGCCAGGTCACCCAGGTCACTCCCCGGATGCCACAGCAGGGCTCCCGCGTGGGTGCAGGGACCGGGGGCTTGGCCCCTCACTGCCGCCTCCCGGGGTGCAGGCGCAGGACTTGGAGCGGCTGGGCAGCTCAGCCGGGCGCAGGGCAGCAGGCCCCTGGTGCGTGTGTTTTAACTTTGGAAGCATTTACGTGCTGGGGGCTCCCCGCTGCCGGCCGGGAGGTGGCCGTGGGGGCCCAGCACTCGGCCCCGCCCCCACTGGGAGCCCCGATGCTGTAGCCGCCTGGAGGGAACCAGCAGGTGCAAGACCTCTGTCTCCCTCTCTAATTCTGCCTCTCAAATAAAATCGGTCTTAAACAAACGAAAGGCTTATTTATTTATTTATTTATTTGAGAGGCAGAGAGAGAGGGGCAAGGCTTCCATCCGCCGGGCCCTCACACCGCCCCCAGGCCGGCAGCGGAGAGGCCGCGACTCCCCCTGCGATGCCCGCTTAACCCACCCAGCCACGCCAGGCGCCCAGTGTGCTGTGTTTCCAATGCGAAGTCTGCCCGTGGACGCGGGACGATTCTACCCTCCTCGGCCACATCTGGGGGCCCCCGGGGAGCTCCTGGCGGGGGGGGGGGGGCGGGGATGCTGCTCCACACCCGCCGGCCCCGCCCCAGAGAGGCCACAGGGTCCAGGGGGCGTCCGGTGTGCAGAGCCGGGGACGGGGTGGGGGGGCCTCCGGCCCGTGGCAGCCTCGCTGGGCAGCAAATGGGCAGCACGAAAGCTTCTGGAAGGTGGGCACCTCGGAGCCTTGGAGTAGGAGTGTGTGATGGACAGGAAGCCAGGCGATCGGTCTCTCTCCCCTCCCTCTCCTCCCCCTCCCTCCTCTCCCCCTCCTCCCTCTCCCCCTCCCTCTCTCTCTCTCTCCTCCTCTCTCCCACCCTCCCCCTCTCTCCCCCCCTCTGTCTCTCTGTCTCTCCCTCTCCTCCCTCTCCCCCCTCTCCTCCCTCTCCCCTCCTTCTCCTCCCTCTCCCCCCCTCCCCCTGTCTCTCTCTCCCTGTCTGTCTCCCTGTCTCTCTCTCCCTCTCCCCTCTCTCCCTCCCCCCTTCTCTCCCTCTCTCCCCCCTCCCTCTCCCCCCTCTGTCTCTCTGTCCCTCTCTCCCTCTCTCTCCCTCCCCCTCTCTCCCTCCCCCCTCTCTCCCCCCCCAGGCGCCTGGGGTCACGGGGCGCAGGAAGCCGTGACTGGGTTTCCCAGAAGGCGGGGTCTGCGGGGAGCCTGGGGAAGGGGCAGGGCCTGGGCTCAAAATGAAACTGGCAGGGGCCTCCCCTCCCCCTGCCGCCCGCCTGGAGCTGACCAGGTGTGCAGGGGCCCTGCCTCGGAGGCCGCACCTGGGGCAGCCGGCCAGGTGGGAGGAGGCGGGCGCGGGCGCGGGTGCGACCTGTTCTCCGGCTGTGTGGCAGGCGCCGGCTGGCCAGGGAGAGGCCAGGGAGAGGCCGCGTGGGCAGGCTCGGGTTTCTGCCCAGGCTTCCCCGGGGGCGCGGGAGGGCGGCCCCCAGAGGGGGCCCCTGGAAGTCAGTGCAGGGGTGGGAGGGGTGGGGGAGCCCCGCAGCCAAGCCCGGCTCCCCCCATGCCCGTGACGCGGCCTGGCCTCCTGGTGGGGTACCAGGCCCGTCCGCCTGGCCCTAGCCCCGGCCGTGGCCTTGGACAGCCCGGTTCCCCGCTGGGGGCCGCCCCCCTGTGCCCCAGGACACAGGCAGAACTGGCTTGCCCGCCCCGCCTCATCCCCACATTGGCCGAGCCAGGCTCCCCCCTCCCGGGGCCCCCTGCCCTGGCCGTCTCCCCTGGGCACGGCTGCCCCCTTACGCGCCTCCAGACTTCGGGGCGCTCCACGGTGGGGGTGCCTGGCACCCCGCGGCTGGAGGCTGGAGTCGCAGCACCGAACCTAGAATGATCTAGAACCCTGACTCCCACGAGTCCACTGCCCCGCCCCCATGGAGAGCAAGCTCGGCCCCGAGCGGCTGACCTGTGTCCCTCAGGCCTGTGTCCCCGCCTGTCCCTGGGCCCTGTGGCCTGCTGCCCCTCCCTCCCGCCCGCCCTCCACTGAGTGACCTGCAGGGAGAATATCTGCAAACCAGGGAGAAGCCCCTGGGGGAGCCACGATATAGAAAAAGCTTTGATAAACCAACAACAATAAGGTCCAGGGGGAAAGGGGCGGGGCCGGAGCAGCTCTGTGGCCAACACAAGCGGCCAATCAGCTCCTGCCCCGCTGCTGGACACGGGGGTGGGGGGCCGGGGGCCTGAATTCCTGGCCACTGGTCCCGTCTGTCGGGGGCCGAGGTTTCGGCCTACAAGGCTGAACGCCCCTGTGTGCGGCGGTCACCGCGGCATTGACCAGGGTCAAGGGCTCAGGGGCTGGGGTGTGCTGGCTCCCTCTGTGCCCCCTCCCCCCACCAAGGGGGCGGCAGGCACAGGATCCAATCCCCCTGCCCCTGTGAAATAAGACCCCCCCCCCCAGCAGAGGGAGGCAGCCCTGGCCCTCCCCTCCCAGCCCTGGTCCCGCCCCTGCCGGCCTCTCCCTCCGGCCGGCCCCCTCATTAGAGGGGCGTGGCCTGAGTGGGCCCCACCTGTCTCTGGGAACCTCCCTGAGTCCCTGGTCCCCAGGCGGGGGGGGGGGGGGGGGGAGGGGCTGCCCCGGCAAGGTCGCCCGGTGGAAAGGCAGAGCGAGGGAGAGCGAGGGAGAGCGAGAGAGAGCGAGCGCTTCCATCTCCTGGTCCGCACCGTCCGCACACAGGAGCACCGCGCAGCCGGGAACACAGGCGCGGGCTGGGGGCGGGGCCTCGGGCGTCACGCCCAGGGGGAGACCAGACACAGAGGCCACGCGTGGGCTGCACCGCGGGGACAGGAAGGGGACGCGTGGCCGCCGGGGCAGGGGCCGGGGGTGACTGCTCCTGGGGACGGGGCTGCGGTGGTGTGACGAGAATGTTCCGGAATGTGGTCGCGGCGGCGATTGCGCAATCGAGAGCTGTACACCTTGAACAGGTGAACCCAGCAGGGTGTCAAGCGGCTTCAGACCCTGCGGGCGGGGCGCTGGGTGCAGCTGTTACGGCCGCCGGCGGTTGGAACGGCCACATCCCGTATCACCCAGAGCACCCGGTTCGAGTCCCAGCTCCGGCCTCTGACGCCGGCGCCCTGCGCATGTCCACCCTGGGAGGCGGCAGTGAGGGCCCAAGCGCTGGGGCCCCTGCCGCCCACACAGGGGACCCGGATGGAGCCCCTGGCCCCTGGCTTCGGCCTGGTCAGCCCCAGCGGAGGGCAATTAGGGAATGAACCAGCGGATGGATGCCTTTAGAAAAATCAGTGTGCGATTACTTAATAAATAACACGCTGTGAAACACCCGGCTGTGTCCAGGGAGACGCAGGTGACACCCCTGGGGACCCTCCAAGCACCTGCCAGCCTAGGCCCCCGCGGAGACACAGGCGAGGGTTTGGCAGGTCTGTCCCCAGGGCCCAGCGCAGGCGAGGCTGGGACCCCTGCCCGCCCGAAGGACCTCCGGGTGGGCTGGAGGCGGGGCGGGGAGCAAGCCACGCCCTGTCCCCAGGTGAGAGCGCCAGGTCCGGTCGGCAGGTGTGGCGCAGGCGGGCACCGAGAATCGGGGACGGAGCAGTTCTGAGGTCCCGCAGGGGTGGCGGGAGCAGCGCCCGCACGCCGGGCCCCGCCGCAGGGCGCGGGGCCTCTCCCTGAAGCTCTGCGGGCCAAGGGTCCCGCGCGGGCGGCCGACATCCTGCTCTGCGGGGACCTTGCCCCGCCCCGCCCGTGGGGCGCCCTTTGATCCCTCCCCCACCCCGCACCCGCGCCCTGCGCGGGGCTCCCCGCCGGCCCCGGGGGTGGGCGACGAGAGATCGCGGCCCCAAACCAGGACGGGGCTTCGTGGTCCGCCAAGGTCGCGCTGGGGGGGCGGGGGTGGGGACTTGACCTTGACCCCCCCCACACCTTGCCGGATCCCCGGGCCGCGGGCGGGGCAGCAGCCGGCAGGTGGCGGCGCCCTGGCCCGAGAGGTGGCGCGCGGCGCCGCCAGCCGCCGGCCCCCGCCGCCCTGCACCTGCCGCGGCCGCCTGCCCGGCCCCGGCCCTCTCGCGGCTGCCTCTTCTCGCTCTGCCGCCCCAGCCCTGAAAGCGAAACCAACGACACCCGAGCGAAACTGAAGCCCCGGCCCCACGTGGCAGCGCGCGGCCCCCGAGGGAGGAGCCGCTCCAAGCTGCGGCGATTAAAAAAAAAAAAAAAAAAAAAGGCTGGGACCCCGTCGGTCGCGGTCACGTGCTCCCCGCCGGGAGCCGGGCCGAGCGGGTGAGGTTGGGGCTGGCCTGGGCCCCCGCCCGCACCGTGGACACTGGGACCGTCAGGGCACCACCCAGCCTGGAGCTGCGTCCCCCGTCTCCACCCGCCCCACCTCAGAGCTGTGACAGCCACAGTGTCCCCAGACAGACGGACCTTGGAGGAGGGGCAGCCAGCACTCAGGGACCCTGACCTGGTTGAAGGTGGAGTCTCCCCCAGTGGACAGCCCCTCAGCTCAGGAGGGTCAGCTGTGCCGTCAGGGTGCCCCCAGCTCTCCCACCTGCTGGACTGGGACGGGCGGCTGCTTAGACCAGCAGGTGCCAATGGCCCAGCCTGCACACAGGGGTGGGGGAGCCCCCGAGGGCCAACCAGGCTGCCTGTGCTGGTGAGATGTCAGTCTGGGAGGGACCCTGGGGTCCCCCCGCACCAGCCAGCCCTGGTGGGAGGGGCTTCCACCCACAGGGGAGCCCCAGGGAATGCCAGAGGCCGCCTGGCTGTTTTGTTTGTTGATAAGGCTTATTCTTTCATTGGAAAAGCAGAGTGACAGAGACAGAGGGAGACAGAGGTCTTCCATCCGCTGTTCCGGCCCCAAAGACTTGCAACAGCCAGGGCCGGGCCAGGCCAGGCCAAGGCCGGGAGCTCCCACGCGGGTGCAGGGGCCCAGGCACCTGAGCCGTCACCGCCGCCTCCCCGGGTGGCCTGGGCAGGGAGCCGGACAGGAGGAGGGCCGGGACTCGAACTCAGGGCTCCGACACGCAGGCGCCCGTTCCTCACTGGCCCCCGTGTCTGTCCCCCAAGTCTGTTCTAACGTCTTGGTTAGGAGCTCAGTGAAGCTGCCCACACGTCTTCAATTCTGTTGTCAAGGTTTGTCTGACACTTTAAACATTTATTTGCTGATGTGAAAGGCAGAGTGAGAGAGAGAGGGATCTTCCAGGCACGGGCTCGCTCCCCAGACGGCCGCACTGCCCAGGGCCGGGCCAGGCTGAAGCCGGGGGCCGGGCGCTCCCTCCGGTCTCCCCCGTGGGTGCCGGGGACCCACGCACCTGGGCCGGCTTCCGCGGCAGGGGGCCGGGTGGGAGGTGGAGCCCGGGACGTGGAGCGGGGGCAGTGTCCCACGGGGAGGCTTGGCCTGCTAGGTCCACTTTTGTCCGAAGAGCTCCTGGCTAAGGGAGCCAGGCTGACCCAACAGAGCAGCCTTCCGGAAGGCCCAGCGGCCGGCTAGAAGGTTCTGGAACTGTCATGGCGGCTCTGTCAAGCCGGGCGCCCCTTCCGGTTTCTGACCTGTGTCAGCGCCGCTCTGCGTCTCCCGGGAGCCCCCTCCCTCGGCTGAGATTTCCAAGGCCCCGGTGTGAACCCCTCTGCTCCCCGAGGGGGTCCCCGGAGCCCACAGCCCCAAGTCCCCCCACCCCGGCAGCAGCCAGGGAAGGCCCCCAGCCGCCTCCCCGGGTCACCAGCTGTCAACCCCGGGGGCTCGCTACGGCCACTGGAGCTTAAGGACACGTGGCCGCCTGCCCGGGGCTGAGACGTGGCACCTGCTGCCGTGGACTGAGGGCCAGACAGGGAGGCCGGGCTGCACACGCACGCATGGCTGTGTGCGTGTCCTCCCGTGTGTGAGTGTCCTCGCGTGTGTGCATGTCCTCCCGTGTGTGCGTGTCCTCCCGTGTGTCCTCGTGTGTGTGCGTGTCCTTGCGTGTGTGTCCCTGTGTGCATGTGCGTGTCCTTGCGTGTATGTGTCCTCACGTATATGCGTCTCCTTGCGTGTGTGTGCGTGTCCTTGCGTGTGTCCTCGCGTGTGTGCGTGTCCTCGCGTGTGCATGTCTGTGGCCCCGTGGGCTGAGCCGCCCCTTGGGATGGGCACGGCCCGTTCCGAGCGCCTGGCGCGAGTCTCGGCTTCCCGGGGCTTCTGGCCCGGCTGCCTGCGACCGTGCCCGGGGGTGGGGCGCAGGTCGTGGCTGGGTGCGTGGGCTCCCCACGCGGGAGACGTGGATCGGGGGTGGCCGTGAGGCCAAGGAGACCAGGGTTCCCTAAGCCACAGGATGACCACTGTCGCTCGGGCAGGCCCAGGGCCCATCCCGGCCTCCACACGCGGGCGCAGGGGCCCAGCCCTGGGCCGGCCCCGCTGCTCTCCAAGGCCACAGCGGGGAGCGGGGTCGGACGTGGCGCAGCCGGGACTCTGTGGGCCACAGTGCCGGCCCCCACAATGCACCGGCACAACGTGGTAGCTTCTTCCAGCACCACGACCCAATTCCAGAACATTCCATCACCCCAAAGAAACCTGGTCCTTACTGTTTTGTTAAAAAGATTTTATTAGCCGGCGCCGCGGCTCACTAGGCTAATCCTCCGCCTAGCGGCGCCGGCACACCGGGTTCTAGTCCCGGTCGGGGCGCCGGATTCTGTCCCGGTTGCCCCTCTTCCAGGCCAGCCCTCTGCTGTGGCCCGGGAGGGCAGTGGAGGATGGCTTACGTGCTTGGGCCCTGCACCCCATGGGAGACCAGGAGAAGCACCTGGCTCCTGGCTCCTGCCATCGGATCAGCGCGGTGCGCCGGCCGCGGCGGCCATTGGAGGGTGAACCAACGGCAAAAGGAAGACCTTTCTCTCTGTCTCTCTCTCACTGTCCACTCTGCCTGTAAAAAAAAAAAAAAAAAGATTTTATTTATTTACTTGAAAGGCAGAGTTAGAGAGAGAGAGAGAGAAGAGAGGGAGAGAGAGAGGGAGAGAGAGACGAGGAGAGGGAGGGGGGGGAGAGAGAGGTCTTCCATCGGCTGGGTCACTCTCCAGATGGCTGCAGTGGCCAGGGCTGGGCTGATTCAGAGCCAGGAGCTCCATCCGGGTCTCCCACGCGGGTGCAGGGCCCAGCCCTGGGCCATCGTCCACTGCTCTCCCAGGCCACAGCAGGGAGCTGGATCAGAAGTGGAGCAGCCGGGACTCGAACCCGCGCCCATGTGCAGGCGGGGGCCTCACCCACTAGGCCACAGCGCAGGCCCCAGCCTAGTCCTCATTATCCGTCCCCCCTCACCCCCTCCCTCAGCCACCGACACTTCCTGCCTCTTGGATCCGCCAGTTCTGGCCGTGCGCTGTCACGGAGCCCACGCCACGTGGCCGTCCGCGTCTGCGTCTCTCCCAGGCCTGAGGTCCCCGGGTCCCCCCACACCGCCTCGAGCGTCAGAGCCTCGCTCCTGTTCCTGGCCGTGTAGTATTCCACCCGAGTCCTCCCCAGTCAACATCGGCTGGCTTGTGTCCCGTTCGCGGCTGTGGGGACTCTCATCCAGGCTTGGGGGCGGGGGGGGGGGCAGGTGCTTCCTGTAGCCGCCGAGTGGAACTGCAGCAGGAGGCGCGCCAGCCCCGGCCCGGCTGTTTCCCAAGGCAGCTGCGGCCCCGCCGGCGGCCGGGACCGGGCTCCAGCGTCCGGGGTCCGTGCCATCGGCTGCCGTCTCGTCTCGCTGTGGTTTCGATTTGCATCTCCCTGGTGACCGAGGTCCGGGGCTCTTTTCCTGTGTTCTGTGCAGGAATCGGCTACTCAAATCCTGGCGCCGTTTTAGCCACGTCCGCTACTTCTGTGACAGAGGGGTCCTTCTGGGCCGGGGACAGGGGACCCCCGCAGAGCCCCGGGACCCCCGCAGAGCCCCGGGACCCCCGCAGAGCCCCGGTCGCCAACGGCTTCTCCTCTGTTTCCCTTTCACTTTCTGGGCCGAGTCCCGGAGGCACGAGATGTCACGGTGCCTGATGGATTTTTTTTTTTTAATTTTATTCTAAGAAGCAGATGACGGCTCTGAGGCCTCTCGCGGCCCCCAGCGCCCTCCGGACCCCCTGGAAAACGCTCCGTTGGACATGGCCTGCGTGGGGCCGGCCTGCACACAGCAGTCGGGGCACGGCCCACGGGGTCTGCGTCCACAGCAGAGGGTCTGGGTTCCAGCGAGCGCCGGCCCTGCTCCCGGCTCCAGCTCCCTGCCCTCCCTGGGAGGCAGCAGGGGGCGGCCCAAGTCCCCGGGCCCCTGCACCCACGCGGGAGCCCCGGATGGAGCTCCTGGCTCCTGGCTTCGGCCTGGCCCAGCCCCAGCCGTCGTGGCCATCTGGGGAGTGAACCAGCAGATGGAAGACTCTCTCTCTCTCTCTCTCTCTCTTGTTCAAATCATAATAAAAATAATGCATGCTCACGTCTGGGGACACGATCCAGACAACACAATGTTGTCCTTAGCGGTAACACACAACAGCGCGGCCCCAGCTCGCGCCGAGGGCTCTTCCCGGTTCAGGCGCTGCCTGGCTGGCCCGACACCTGCGCCATCTCCTGTCTCCCTTGTCACAGCCCTCGGAAGCCCCGCCGGGACTCCGAGGGGCAGAGGGGCAGCTGGCTTGTCTCCGTCTCCGCTTTCTTAGGTCTGAGGGCGGGTGCACAGCCGGGCTGAGGGGCCAGTGCAGCCGCCCCGGCCGGCGTGGAGCGCACGGAGGGCCCAGCTCCCGCCGTCAGCCCCGGCTGCGGGCAGCGTCCAGGCCCCCGCTGGCCCCGGGGCTGGGGCTCACGATGCGGGGAGATCCGGTGACGATTCAACGCCCAGCCCCCCAGCCAGGCTGCGAAGGTGGTGGGGCCTTCCTCCCTCCCTCCCTCCCTCCCGCGGACAGCCGCGCCGGCGGGGACGGGCGGGGACGGGGCCCGGAGGGCCAGGGGCTGAGCCACAGCCGCCAGTTCAGGGGCGGCAGCCTGAGCGAGGGCACCTGTGGCCGTGCCTCTGTCCCACCGGCTGGGGGCCGGGACAAGCACCCAACTGCCCGCGGGGCCATCCTCACCCTGGCCCTGGCCCTGGCCCTTCCCTAACACCTGCTGGTTTAGGCTGCCCCTCGCCCTGCCCCCCATCCCCTCGAAGCCAAATTATCAAATTATTTTCACCAAAGCGCCTGCAGCCCGTTTGGGTGTGGAAGGGTCGCGCGATCGCACTGCCAGAGAGGAGGCGGGGGCCAAAACTCAGCCCCCCCATCTCCCACCCCCCCCTCCCCCCGCGGCGGACCTGGCTGAGAATAGCGATCGATAACAATGAGTATTGAGCATAGCAGGGGGGTGAGGCGGCGGGCCCCGGGCCGCCGCAAGCCGCGGCCGCATGCACGCGCAGAGGGGAAACTGAGGCTCGCGGCCGCGGCCCCGCGCTCCCCGCACACCCTCTGCGCACAGCAGCGGCCGGCCGGGCCGGCTGGGTCACGCTGTTTGTCGCCGCACGTCCCCAGCCGCCCCTCCCCCGTTCCCTGCCGGACCGCTCCCACGGCCGGGGAGGAAGTGGGCGAAATGGACAGGGGCGAAGAATTAAAAAAAAAAAAAAAAAAAAAAAAAAAAAGTTGGGCCGCGCCAGCGCCTGGCGAGTCCCCACCTCCGCCCTTCGCCGGCCACGCAGGCTGCGGGAGCGGCCCGCAAGCCCCGGGCGTCCCCGGCCCGCCCAGCGGCCCGCAGCCGGGTGGGGGAAGTTGGCGAGCTCAGCGAACCACCGCCCTGCCCGCCCCTCGCCTACCCCTTCCCCCGCGACGGCCCTGGGCGGCGGGTGCAGCGCCGCCTTTATATAACCGCCGAGCCGGCAGGTTGGCGATTCCACTGGCAGCCCGGGGAGCCCCCGCGCGCCCAGCCCCGAGCCCCCCGCCGCCGCCCCCCGGCCCTCCGCGGGCGCGCTTGCGCCGCTGGGGAAACTGAGGCGGGCGGGCGCCCGGTCCCGGCGGGGCGCGTGCGGCGGGGGCGGGGGTCCCCACCCTCGCAGCCCCCCACCGCCAGGGCCTCGCGACCCACGCCCGCCCGCCCGCGTCGGCTCTCGCAGTCAGTGCGCACCGCGCGCTCCCCGCCCCCGCCGCCGCTGCCACCCTGCCCCGCCCCGGGCGTCGGGGGCAAAGCCCGCGCGCCCCCCCAGCCTGCACCCCGCCCCTGCGCAGAGGCTGGGGGCCTGTTTATCTGCAGGCCCCCGCCCCCCCGCCCCGGGGGGCCCGCTCCCCCCCTCCCTGCGCCCTGGGGAGCTTTGGGGCCAGATAAGCCCGCGCGCTGGCACGGCGCCGCGCAGCGGGGCGGAGAGGTCAGGGCAGGGGGGGCGCGCCGGACCCCCCCCCCAACTTGGCACAGCCTAATAACAGCCCGGTCTCCCCGGCGCGCAGCGAGCGAAGCCCCACGGGAGGGCAGAGACGTGGCAAGAGGGGACCTGCCGAGCCTGTTCTCGCCTCCGGGCCGGGGGGGGGGGCCGGGCGGGGGGGGCCGGCGGCTGCGGCACCTTTAAGACAAGGGAGGACCCCTCTTGCCCTCGGAGAAACCAGGAAGGGAGTCGCGAGCATCATACGGGGCTTTGGCTGTACTGTACGGTTACTGTAGGGGCCGTGACGCCGCCGCCGCCGCCGCCGCGCGAGGGAGCGACGCGGGGACACGCGCGGGGACAGCGAGCGCCGCGCACCCCCGGACGAGCGGCCGAGGAGCGCAGCCCCAGCCCCGGGCCCCGGCCCCGCGCGCCCCGGCCCGGCCCGGCCCCGTGAGGTAAGGCGGCGCTCGGCGCGGCCCGGCACGGGCGGGGGGCGCTGCGCCCACCGCTGCGCTCAGGCCGGGGGACGCTCCCCAAGTTTCGGAGGAGGAGGGGGTGGCGGGCGGCCGGCTGCCCGGGGGCCGGAGGCGCCGCGGGCCGGGGTGGGGGGGCTGCCGCCCGGGCAGGGGGCTCGCGGGCCAAGTGCACGGGCTGGTGCGCCAGCCCTCCCCCCCCCACGCCCGGGTGCATGGCTTTTCGGGGCTCCCGGGCCCGAGGAGTGCGGGGGAGGGGGAGCGGGGCTGCATTGAGGGTGGGGGGGGAGCCGGCGTGGGGACACAGGGGGGCGCGTCGCGTGCTAACTTTGCAGCTGGGGCTGGGGGGCGCTCTCGCCCCCCCACCGGGGGGGGGCCTTTCGGTGCTGCGTGCATACGTTGGAGTTGGCCAGGATGGAGCTCCATGGGGGATGGGGGGGAGGGGGCTGAAAAAACAGGGAGGGGGGCTTTGCAAAGGAGGGGGAAGGGGTGGGGTGTCCGGGTGGGCGGGAGGCGCCGCGCGGGCTTCTGGGTGTCGTAGTTTGCTCTGCCGCGCGCGCCCGGCGGGTGGCGGCGGCCCGGACTCCAAGTCCCAGGGTGCGCCGCGCCGGCGGCCCGCCGCGGCCCGCGGGTAGGGGCGGTGCGGAGGAGGGGCGGTGAGCGGCGGGCCGGCGGGCCAATGCGCGCCGGCCGCTGGCACGGCGCGGCGCGAGGGGCGGGGCGGGCCGGCGCGGGGGCGGGGCCTGCAGCCGGGTTCCCCTCGCCGGGGGCCGGTGGCGGTCCCCGGCTTCCGGCTGCGCGGCCCGCGGGCCGGCCCCCTCCCCGCCCCGGGGCCCCTCCCCGCCGAGTTGTGTAACCGTCCCCAGCCCCCCTCCCCTCGGCCCCCCGCCCCGGGGGGTCACCCTCCCGGCGCTCCCCCGGGGAGGGTGGCGGCCCGGGCGGCCGCGCGGCGCAGGCGAGCCCGGGGATGCGCGGCCTAGCGCAGGCCGGGCCGGGCGTGGGGGGGCGGGCGGGCGGGCGGGCGGACCCAGATCCGGGGTAATTTGCATCGCCCTCCCCCCAGCCCGGGTGGGGATTGGCCGCCGGCGGCGGGGGGTGGCGCGGGGCCAGGCTCACTGCCGCCTCCCGGCCCCTCGGAGGGAGCCAGCCCAGCCGCAGCCGCCGCCACCGCCGCCGCCGGGGCCGGGCCCCCTCGCCGCTGCCCCGGGAAGGAGGTAGGAGCCCCCTGCGCGGGGCGGGCGGGCGCGCGGCGGGGCCGGGCGGGGGCCGCGCGCTGCGGCCGGGCGGGGGAGGGGGCCGCTTCCTGCCCCCGCCCGGGCCTGACTCAGCCCTGGGTGGGGGGACCCGCCTGGCCCCTGGCCCCTGTCCTTGCTCGCGCGGCGGGCTCGGCCCGGACCCGCGGACACGGAGGACCGCGGGTCGGGGGATATGGTGCCCCGCTCCCCCGCCCGCGCCCCCAAAGCGCGTGACCCCGTCTCCTCCGGCCCGGACCCCCCCCCCCTTTCCCCTGACGCCACCACCACGTGCGACCGCGGAGCCCGGGCATGGGCGGGGGGGAGAGGGTGGGATCCGGCCCCCTCCTGGCCTCTCGCCCTCCCCCTCGCCCGCCTGGCCGGAGAGCCGGCCCCCTCCCCCAGCCCCGAGGCCGGGAGCCTGTCCCGGGGGCTGCGCCGCGCGGTGCAGCCCGGACGCCCCCGGCTGGCCTGGGCCTCTGCGGGTTCTGGGCCGCTCTGCGCGCGAGCCCCCGGGGGCCGCAGCCGCGGGTGCTGTCCAGCCAGGCCGGGCACGCAGTCGGCGCCCACTTGGTGTTGGTGGAATGCATGCCGTAGGCTGCCTGGGGCCAGGGGAGGCAGGCAGCGCCTCTGCCCCCTCCTTGGGCAGCCGGCGGAAGTGAGAGAGCTGTGGGTGCCCCTTCCCCCCCGCGGCGCCCACCTGGCTCACCCATGGGTGGCGGGATTGGCCGGCCGCCCCCCTGCCTGCCGGCTGCCTCTGGGGACTGGGCGCCCGGGCTTCCATGTCACCCCGCCACCCACCCAGATCAGGGCCAGGGCGTAACCCCGAGGGTGCCGCTCCCATGCTGGGGGGGGTGGCCTCCCCACCGCCCGCCGATCACTTCCTATTGGCAGAGCCGGCCTGGGAGAGGTCCGGGAGCTCAGGCCGGGGGCCCGGGCATTTCCCGCGAGGGCAGCCCCCCCTTGGGGCCCCTAATCAGCCCCGGCCGGGCACCTCGGGCGGGCTCGGGGCTCTGTTTACCGCCAGCCATCGCTGTGGCGACGAGCCGGGGGAGGGGGCGGGAGCCCATGAATGAAAGAGGAGCTATCGGGGACACTGAAATTTTAATTCGTGGGTCGCTCTGGGGGGGGTATTTATTATTCAGCTCTGATTGGCTGCGTGGTGGCCACTCAGCACCCCGGGCCGGGCCGGGAGCCACGCAGCTCTCAGCAGAGGCCGAGCCCAGCCTGGGCCCCCCTGGGGAGGGGTCCTTGGTGGGTCCAGGGGGCGGCCTCCCAGCAGGTGCCGTTGTGGGGCCGGGGGCGGCAGCCGTGGCCCAAGGTCACGCGCCCGGGCTGGACCTGGCCCCTGTGGTCCCCCCACGTCCTGCCCGAGGGCTGCAGGCAGCTGTCTGCCTAGGAAGCCCCGGTGCCTAAAGGTGACATTGAGGCACAGAGAGGGCAGGGAGGCCGCCAAGGGCACACAGGGTCCCGAGCCTCCCCCCCATTAGGCCAGGGGAGCAGAGGTCAGCTCCCCAAGGCGGGGCGTGCGGGGGGCTGTGGTGCCAGGGGACCCCCTCCGTCCGGTGGGGCCCATGGCAGCCGGACAGGGAGCGCCCAGGTCGGCTCAGGGCACAGCACGGACCTGCCTGGGGGTTGGACGAGTGTCCACCTGGCACCTGCCGGGGACCCGGGGCTGGGGCCCGAGGAATGAGGTTGGGCGAGGGTCAGGGTGGCCCAAACCCAGCCCAGCCTGAGGCCCCACCCCGCCAGCCTCGGTTGTCCCGGTCAGCACAATGGGGAGATTCCCCCGGGCCCCTCGGTTGTCACGCGCCGGCTTCCTTCCGGGACTCTGGGGGACCCTCTCGGACTGACCCCGCCGCAGGCCCCCTGTGGGAGCTCCCCCTTCCCCGGCCCTCCTCAGCCCCACAGCCCCCCGGGTGCGGGCTGGGGTTTGTCCCCTGCTGGTAGCTGGGGGCAGTGTGCCGGGGGCGGGGCGCCCTGGGAGGACTCGTTAGGCAGGACTAGGTGGCCAGATGGCCTGCGCTCAGTCCCAGCTCCGCTGAGTGACCCTGGGCCAGTCTCTGCCCGATGGGCGGTGCTGACGGCCCCTGCCCCGTGGGGCCCACGACCAGTCGGCCCCTCTCCCCTGCCCCCGGGGCCCAAACCCCAAGTCAGGCGCGGAAGGCTCCCGCCGGGAACCGGGAAGAGCGTGGCCGCAGGACCGGCGTCTCCATCTGTCCCCCCAGCAGGCCGTGGACGGCCACTCGGTCCCCACCCACGCCTTTCTGGTCCGACCTCCCTGCAGGATGTGTCGGCCGGGAGGGACCAGGCTGTGTGCCCGCCACCTGCTCAGGCTGCCGCCGGTGGCTCCCGGTGACAGGCAGGGAGGCAGGGAGGGAGGGCGGTCAGAGGCTCTGGGGGTCGGCCAGCCCCCTCGTGGGGCATGCTGGGCAGCAGGTGCAGCTGGAGCTGAGGGCAGGGCGCGCAGCCATGGGCTTCTGCGGAGCCGGGCCTTGTTTGCCCCCTGCGACGGGAAGCTCACTCCCTCCTCTCACAGTGGACGGCTCCGGCTCACCAAGGCTGCCTCCTGGAACCCAGCTTTGCTCACAGCGCTGGGCTTCCCAGCCCACCACGGCACTGGGGACACGGGAACAGGGTGGCTCGGCCCCGCCCGTGGGCTGGGGGTCAGACAGGCGGCCCGCGGCCACCTCATCTCCGCCCCTCCCGCCCCCACCCCCACACTTCCCACTGGGCCCGCAGCCTTCCTGCCTCTGGCCCTTTAAGGCCCGGGCAGGAAGCCCCTCCCCATTTAGGGCAATAAAATGGACTCGTAAGATGGCCGAGGGCCTGTTCGCTCCGGAGTCCGGCCCTCCCGCCCGCGAGGGCAGGTGCCCAGAGTGGGCAGGGGGCCGGCCGGCAGCTGCCCGGTGCCCTCGGCGCCCCCAGTCCAGACACGGCATTCCTGGCCCATTAAACCCCGGGCTGGGGACGGGGCCAGGCCGGGATTGGCACCAGGTCGGGGCGGGGTAACCCTTCGGGACCAACCTTGCAACACAGGCCGCCTGGCCACGAGGGCGCGGGCCTGGCAGCCGCACCTGCGCACCGGGCTTGGCTGTGTGGCCGTGGGCGGGCCGCCCACCCTCTCTGTGCCCGGGTGGGGAGTTGGCTGGGTCCCGGGGTGCCGTCCGGAAGCTCCCCTCCACGAGGCGGGCAGGGGCCGGCCCGGCTGGGCTGCATGAGCGCCCCGTTGGCACCATCGGGACACCCCACTCCCAGCCCCCCAGGGAACGGGGTCTCAGGGAGGCCACACAGCCTGGGCCGAGCAGCCGGGCTCCACTGTGGCCGCCACGTCTGGGGGTGCTGCACACCGCGCCCTGTGACCTTGGGACTGGGCGCTCGCCCCCTGCCGCCGCCTTCACCTGGTCGGGGGCCGCTGGGTGACCTTGGCCGGGCTTCGTGCCTCTGGGAGCCTCCGAAATTCCGGGGCACGGGGAGGGGCTGACCCGGGCCAGGGTCCCCTGCCCTGGAAGAGCCACAGCCTGGTGACCCTGGGCTGCACTGGCGGGGGGCGGGGCTGCGCCCCTACTGTGCGCCGCCCTGGGGAGGGCCGGCTTGGGGGCCTGGGAGCGGCCCCAGGGGAGGAGGCTGCCCCACCTCCAGCCCAGGAGGGGCCTGCCGGGGCCTGCCCCTCGGCCGCCGAGTCAGCACCCTGCACCGAGCCCCGGAAATCCCACGGAGGCGCGCGGGGCTGTGACGAAAGCTGGGGACCCTGGCGGGGTGGGGCCCTCAAGTGGCCTGGGTGGGGATGGTGGCCCAGGGCGTGGCCTGCAGGTGGCTCCGGTTCCTGGAGAGAGAGGGTGTGGGTCAGGTGTCTGCAGAGCCCGGCTTCCCGTCCCTGGCCAGGAAGGGGGGGGTGCCCTCTGCCGGAACCGGAGCCCCGCGGGCCTCGGCGTTCTCTCCTGCAAAGTGGGGACAGGCCCGGCCTGCGGGTTGGGGGAGCGCCGATGCCCTGGGAGAGGGCAGAGGCCCAGGGCTCTCGCACTTAAAATAGGGCTGCGGCGGCCCCTGGCCCCAAGAGCCCGGCCGCTGGGAGGAAGCCAGGGCGGTGGTGCTGCAGGGGCGCGGCGGCCACGCAGGGGTGAGTCACTTGGGCCACCTCGGGCCGAACCTCAGAGCCCCTGGAGGTGGCCTCGGCCGCTCCCGAGGGGGCCCCGGGTCGGAGGCCGCCCCCCACCCCCGCGTGTGGGGGCGAGGAGGGGCCAGGGCGCGTCTGATCCCGGGCCCCATCTGCCCACATGTTCCCCGGGGCCCGGGGCCCGGGGCCAGACGGCAGATGGTGGCAGGGGGTGGCACCCACCAAAGGGGGCTCCTCCGAGGCTCGCACGGGGCCGCCCCCCACCCCTGCCCCCGACAGCCACCTCTGAGCCTCCCCCTCCCCACCCCAGGCTGGCAGAATGAGGGGGGGCGGCGGGGGGGCAGCAGCTGGTGCCTGGGCGCTGGCGGCGGGAAGGCGGGCGGGGACGGGGCGGGCCGCGGGGGCCGCCCGGAGAGTCCCGGGCAGCGTGCAGGCCCGCACAAAGGCCTCTGTGTCGGCCCCGAGGCCCGGACCCCCGCGCCGAGGGCCAGCCTGGGTCCTGCTCGGGACCAGCGCTGGGCCTCCCCGGCCAGGCCCAAGCCCAGCACCCCCAGGCTGAGGCTGGGCTGCCCTGCCCGGCTCGGGGGCCGGGGGAGAGTCGTGGTTCGCGGAGGGCCCCCTCCCCGGGCCGTGGCCTGCGAGCCTGCTGCCGGCCCGGAGGAATGCGAGTGGTGCTGGGTGGCGCGGGGCTCCCCGGAGGGCGGGGGGCAGGGAGAGGAGCCAGAGGTTTGCACAGGCGCCCAAGTGGGCGGATGAGTCATGGGGGGGGGGGTTGCGGCCCGGAGGCCTCTGCCCATTCGACAGGTGGGGAGACTGAGGCCCAGAGCTCCAAGCAGTGCAGCCGGGGAGGGGCTGCCGGCAGGGCGGTGGGCAGCAAGAGGCGGGCGAGAGGCCCCCGGCCCCTGCTTAGGGGAGACGGCTGGGCGGCGGCCGGTTTCTCCCTGTTACTCACTGCCGGGGCTCAGCCGGTCCTGGGGGCTCCCGGGGCAGTGGAGTCACTGGGGTACGCCCATGGTGCCCGTGCGCCTGGCCCGCTGGCCGCCGGGGCCACAGCCCCGACAGCTGACTCAGACCTGGGCGGCGCAGGGTCAGGGAGGGTCCCGGGCCTGGGTCCTCCCACGTGGGGGAGGGGGGGCTGTTCAGGCTTAGAAGATAGCGCGGCCAGGGAGGGTGTGCTGACCGCAGCCCTGTCCCCCCCCCCCCCCCGGCGCTGCAGGTCTCGGCGCGGAAGATGGCCGGCGGCGTGGACGGCCCCATCGGGATCCCGTTCCCCGACCACAGCACGGACATCCTGAGCGGGTTGAACGAGCAGCGCACGCAGGGCCTGCTGTGCGACGTGGTCATCCTGGTGGAGGGCCGCGAGTTCCCGACGCACCGCTCGGTGCTGGCCGCCTGCAGCCAGTACTTCAAGAAGCTGTTCACGTCGGGCGCCGTGGTGGACCAGCAGAACGTCTACGAGATCGACTTCGTGAGCGCCGAGGCGCTGACGGCGCTCATGGACTTCGCCTACACCGCCACGCTCACCGTGAGCACGGCCAACGTGGGCGACATCTTGAGCGCCGCGCGCCTGCTCGAGATCCCGGCCGTGAGCCACGTGTGCGCCGACCTGCTGGACCGCCAGATCCTGGCGGCCGACGCGGGCGCCGACGCGGGCCAGCCGCAGCTGGGCGACGAGGCCGACCAGCGCAACCTGCTGCGCGCCAAGGAGTACCTCGAGTTCTTCCAGAGTAACCCCATGAACAGCCTGCCCCCCGCCGCCGCCGCCGCCGCCGCCGCCTTCCCCTGGTCCGCCTTCGGCGCCTCCGACGACGACCTGGACGCCACCAAGGAGGCCGTGGCGGCGGCCGCCGCCGGCGACTGCAACGGCTTGGATTTCTACGGGCTGGGGCCCCCGGGCGAGCGGCCCCCGGCGGGGGACGGGGACGAGGGCGACAGCAACACGGGCCTGTGGCCGGAGCGGGACGAGGACGCCGCCGCCGCCGCCGCCGCCGCCGCCGCGGGGGGCCTCTTTCCGCCCCCGGGGGCCCCGCCGGCCGCCACGCAGAACGGCCACTACGGCCGCGCCGGCGAGGAGGAGGCGGCCTCGCTGTCCGAGGCGGCCCCCGAGCCCGGGGACTCGCCCGGCTTCCTGTCGGGCGCGGCCGAGGGCGAGGACGGGGACGCGGCCGACGCGGACGGGCTGGCCGCCAGCACGCTGCTGCAGCAGATGATGTCGTCGGTGGGCCGCGCGGGCGCGCTGGCGGCGGGCGACAGCGACGACGAGTCGCGCGCCGACGACAAGGGCGTCATGGACTACTACCTGAAGTACTTCAGCGGCGCGCACGACGGCGACGTCTACCCGGCCTGGTCGCAGAAGGGCGAGAAGAAGATCCGCGCCAAGGCCTTCCAAAAGTGCCCCATCTGCGAGAAGGTGATCCAGGGCGCGGGCAAGCTGCCGCGCCACATCCGCAC
Organism: Oryctolagus cuniculus; assembly: GCF_051225735.1. NCBI lineage: Eukaryota > Metazoa > Chordata > Mammalia > Lagomorpha > Leporidae > Oryctolagus > Oryctolagus cuniculus. Next base: position 1,363,401 of record NC_142882.1, read on the forward strand.
GCACACGGGCGAGAAGCCCTACGAGTGCAGCATCTGCAAGGTCCGCTTCACGAGGTGAGCGCGCGGGCGGCGTGTGCGCAGGCGCGGGGGCAGGTGCAGGAGGTGTGGGCGCAGGCGCGGGCGGACGGCGTGGGAGCAGGTGCGGGCGGCGTGTGCGCAGGCGCGGGAGCAGGTGCAGGAGGTGTGGGCGCAGGCGCGGGCGGACGGCGTGTGCGCAGGCGCGGGTGGACGGCGCGGGAGCAGGCGCGGGCAGCGTGTGCGCAGGCGCGGGGGCAGGTGCAGGTGCAGGCGGCGTGTGCGCAGGCGCGGGAGCAGGTGCAGGAGGCGTGGGCGCAGGCGCAAGCGCGGACGGACGGCGCGGGAGCAGGTGCAGGCGGTGTGGACGCAGGTGCGGGCGGTGTGGGCGTCACGGGAGCAGGCGCGGGTGGTAAGGGCGCAGGTGCGGGCGGCGCGGGAGCAGGTGCAGGCGGTGTGGGCGCAGGGGCAGGTGCGGGCCGCATGTGCGCAGGCGCGGGAGCAGGTGCAGGAGGTGTGGGTGCAGGCGCGGGCGCAGGAGCGGGGGGCGCTGGAGCAGGTGCAGGCGGTGTGGGTGCAGGCGCGGGCGCAGGAGCGGGGGGCGCTGGAGCAGGTGCAGGCGGTGTGGACGCAGGTGCGGGCGGCGTGGGCTCAGGCGCGGGCGGCGCGGGAGCAGGCGCGGGCGGTGTGGGCCCAGGCGTGGACGCACGGTGCGGGCGCAGGCGCGGGTGGTAAGGGCGCAGGCGTGGAGGGCGCGGGAGCAGGTGCAGTAATGGCGGGCCGCACAGCGGGGGCACGAAGGCTCTGCTGGTTCGGTCGCTGTGGGTCTTTCTCGGTGCTGTGCAGCTTGCTTTCTTGGGCCGACATTTATGAAGCCCCTGCTGTATGCCAGGCTCTGAGGTGGGCACTGGGGGGAGCAGCTGGGAGGCCCGGCCGAGCCCTGGGAAGGGGTGTTCCTGGCAGGGAGCGCCCTGTGCAAAGGCCCTGAGGCCCGCGCACCTGGCAGCGGGTGGGGAAGGAACACCCCCGGAACCTGGGTGCGAGCCGCAGAGGTCAAGGCCGGGCGAGGGGAGCTTGCGACCTGGCTGGCTGGGCCTGTGGACCCAGGGCGGGGGCTGGAAGGCAGGGGCCTGGCCAGGCCCGGTGACTCAGCAACACCCCCTGCCCCCCGCCCTGGGGTTCCCCAGCCACGCCCACTGAGGCGGAAGAAAGGGGCCATTGTCCCCACTTCCCAGCCCCGCCCCACGGGGACAGGAACCAGGACTGACCCCCCTCCCCAGCACTGCGGCCCCCTCCCCAGCAGGCCAGGAGGGGAGGGTGTGGCTGGACTCCGGTGCCCAGGAGTGCCAGGCGGGGGTCAAAGGGCGCCGGCTGCAGGCAGGCGCGCTGGCTGCTGGCCTGGCCCAGCCGTCGGTGGGGTTGCGGTGCCAAAGGCCTGGAGGGGCTCCTGGGGTGGCTGCGGGCCCTGCGCTGGGGGGGGGGGGTCTCTGGGCGCAGGTGCGGGAGCTGAGGTGCCCAGACCCAAACCCAGCCGCCACCTGGCCTTGTAACCGCGGGCCGTGGACTGTCCCGGCGCACCCCCAGCCCGAGCCGGCCTGGGAAACAGGCCTCTCCCCAACCCCACCTGCTCCCCCGCCCCCCACCCGGGGCCCCAGCCCTCCCGGCCCAGGGGCCCTGTGACTCACGCCCGTGCGTTGAGTAAGCGGGGCCTGTGGCGGCCGGGGCTATAATTACCCCAGGCTGGGGCTTGGGGTGACGAAACCGGGGCTGCCTCCGCCTCCGCCCCCAGCCCGGCCTGCTGTGCAACCCCCGGCGCGCGGCCGCCCCTCTCTGGGCCTCCCAGCCTGGGGGCGGCGAGGGGGCTGTGCAGGAAGTGAGGACTGGCGTCCGCAGGGCGCGCACGCGCAGGGCCCGGAACCAGCGCTGGGTCCCCGGGGGTGGGCAGAGCCGGAGAGGGGCCCTCGAGGTGGAGTTCTGAGGGATAGATAGGAGTTCGTCAGTCCTCTGCATGTGAGAGGGGCAGACAGCCAGAGAGGCCTGGCCGTGGGGAGCAAGGGCCAGGGCTGCCAGACCCCTCCGCGTGGCCGGGCGCGGTGCCCCGGCGGCGAGGGCTGCGCAGGCGCAGTTAGAGGCGCGCTGTTGGCAGGTGCACTCGGCGCCTCGCGCGCTCCCCTGCAGGACGGCCACGTCTCGGGGGCTCGGGGCCCCCACGCAGGACAGTAACGCCCGGGCCTGACGCGGAGACCAGCACTGTGGGCCTCAGGCCGAGCCCCGAGTAACCCCCAGTCAGGGGACGGGAGCCCCGCGGCGGTGGTGCGGGGCCCCTCGGGGGAGACCGGGGCAGATGCGCGCTGCAGGCACCCTGAGGCCGGTTGGCGCTTGCCCTGTCGGGGCGGGGGTGGGGGGCCTGGTTGTGCCCTGGGGATGGGGTCTCGGCTACCGGGGCCACCAGCTGCCCCCGGTTGGCCTGGGCTGCAGGCCTGAGAGTGCTGACAGCAGAATGGCGCCCCCCACCCCGGCCACCCCCTCCCCTCCTGGTGGTACTTTCAGCGGGCGAGCAGGGCCGGGCATTCAGCAGGCGCTCCATAAATGCCCGCGGCGAGCAGGGCGGCTGCCGCCTCTTGCCGGCCCATCCCTTCTCGCGGGGGCAGAGGCCGGGCAGCCCTAGTGGGCTGGCCCCGGGCGGGCGTCCGCGTCCACTCCCGGACCCTGCTGGACGTCGGGCCCCGCCCCGCCGGCCACGCCCTCTCGCGCCGATTGGCCGAGCGCCCCGCGCTGACCACGGCCGCCCCCTCCCGCCCCGTTCGCAGGCAGGACAAGCTCAAGGTGCACATGCGGAAGCACACGGGCGAGAAGCCGTACCTGTGCCAGCAGTGCGGGGCGGCGTTCGCGCACAACTACGACCTGAAGAACCACATGCGCGTGCACACGGGGCTGCGCCCCTACCAGTGCGACAGCTGCTGCAAGACCTTCGTGCGCTCCGACCACCTGCACAGACACCTCAAGAAGGACGGCTGCAACGGCGTGCCCTCGCGCCGAGGCCGCAAGCCCCGCGCGCGCGGCGGCGGCGGCGGCGGCGGGCCCGACCCCGGCCCCGGCGCGCCCGCGCCCGCCGGCGCCCCCGCCGCGCCCGGCTCCCCGGACGCGCGGCGCAACGGCGAGAAGCACTTTAAGGAGGACGACGAGGACGAGGACGAGGCCAGCCCCGACGGGCTGGGCCGCTTGAATGTAGCGGGCGCCGGCGGCGACGGCGGGGGCGGCCCGGGGGCCGCGGCCGCCGACGGTCCCTTCGCAGCCGGACTCGCCTAGAAACCAAAAAAAAAAACAAACAGAAAAACGAACGCGCGCGCAGACACCCGAGAGAGCGAGCGAAAATCACCCACCACCCCCCGAAAACACAGAACAGCAAATCTATCTATATACAGATATCTATAATCTATATATATATATATACGGATATATATATATGAGCGCACCGAGCCTAGGGTAGCTAGCGCTTTTCTCGGATCTCCCGCCACCTCCCCCGCCGCGGGCTCCCGGGGCTCGGGTCGGGGTGTCCGTGGTCCCCAAGGATCCCGAGCCCCCCAACCCCCGGGGCCTGGGGTCGGCCTCTCTCCCCCGCCCCTCGCTGGTTCCCACGCGTCTTTGAGAGGAGACTTTAAATGCTTTCTGTCCGCTCTGAGCGGACGCTAAAAGGGGCCCGGTCCCCAGCCCCCCCAACCCTCCTTCCTCAGGGCACTTATTAAGGGGGGCCCCCTCCACCCCCCCCCCGCTTCCCCGCCCCCCGCCCGTGGCCTCGCACCCCCGGCTCTCCCGGCCGCCGAGACACAAATGTATTTATTCCCAACCCGGAGAGACAGCGCGCGGCGGCGATCGGGCCGGGGCCGGGGCCGGGGGCCGAGGGGGGCCCTTCTGCACGGCACTTAGGACCGGCGGGACCCCCTCCGCACGCGCCCCGCGCCGCCCACCGCCCCCACCCCGCGTTTGGCCATTCAAAAACTTGCGACTTTGTCCGTGCCCCCACCCCCACTTTTTAAAGCACTTTTTAGAGGTTTTTTTTTTTTCTCCCTCCCCCCTTTTTTTTTTCTTTCCTTAAAAACCAGATTTATATATGGATCTCTATATAGATATAGATATATATAAAGCAGACCTGCCCCCGAGGCCGGCGGCCGAGCCCCGGGCACCAGGGTCCCGCGATGGCAGGGGCGGGCGGGCGGGCGGCGCGAGGCCGGAGTCCTGATGTCACAAAAAGCAATAAAAAAAACAAAAGGCAAAACCCAGAAAAACCGACACCCACAGCGCAGATCTTTGCCAGAGCAGGAGAGAGCAGGCAGCCAGCCGCAGAGAACGGGTACTAGATGTTAAATCTTAATTTAAAAACATGTTTACAAATTGCAATCAACTTCTATGAAAAATTGAAAAGACAAAAAAAAAAAAAAAGGAACGAGCGAGCGAGAGAGAGAGCGAGCGAGCGAGCGAGAGAGGAAGCAGAAGAAATTCCTAAAAGTCGATTTATTTTTGTACAAAATAATAATAATAAAAAAAAACCCAGCGCAAATGGCGAATCCACTTGTGTTCCCCAGGGCGGAGCAGCGGGGTCGGGGCCCCGAGGGGCGAGGGGCGTCCCCGGGGTCCGCGGGGGCTCAGGGAGCGGCCCTGCCCACGGTGCCGCCCCGGGGCGCGCGGCGGGGCCCCACCCCCAGGGCCTTACACCCCCCACGCCCCCTCTTTTTACTCAAAGGCACTGACTGTAACCCGGGGCGGCACCCGCCTCCCCCGACCTCCGACCCCCACAAAGGCCCGGCGTTGGCCGAGCCGCAGGCCACGGACGGGGGTCCGGGGGCGGGGAGGCGCCCGCGCCCCGCGCCCTCCTCCCGCATATGCAACGCCCGGCGTGGGACCCCGCGAGTGCGCGCGCTGCCCAGCTGAGACCCCCGCCCCGCGCGCCAGCAGCGGCCTGGGTGCCCCCTCCTCCGTGACAAGCGTCCTTCTCGTCCTCTTTTTTTTTTCTTTTTTTTTTTTAAAGGGAAACTTGCGGAAAAGAAGGCGGTTTTCGCTCCCTCCCCACCCCCGCGCGCCCCCCACCCCGGAAGTCTCAGGATCCCGCTCGGAGGCCGCGCGGCGCGGGCCCGGCCTGGCGTGCGCCCCGCAGCGCAGACGGAACAGGCCAGGGACCCCCACTCCCTCCCGCCCCCCAGAGAGGTCCCCTCGCCCGCACCCCGCCCCGCTCGCAATAAACCGACTCCAAATCCACGCCCGAGTCCCGGCCGCGGCCGCCCCGCGCGCCGCCGCGGGGGTTGCACTAACCCGGCCCGCACCTGCGCCCGCTCCCCGCCCCGCCCGCCCACTCTGCCTTAACCGCGCCCCCGCCCGCCCCCCGCAATCACATACTGTATATAGACGTGGATCGATTTTATTTTTATTCTTTAAATTAAGGTCGTGATAAAAGTGTTGCCAAAGATACTGCTGAATCTCGCGTTTCAGGAACCATTCGGGCGTTCGCCGCGGGCCGCGCTGGCCTGGCCGGGAGAGCGGGACGAGTTTCTCGTTGTGTGGTTGTTTGTGGGTTTTTTTTTTCCGTGTGTGTTTTATTATTTTTTTTGGGTGTTTTTTTTTTTTAAACTGCCTGGTACAAAAAAAGAAAAAAAAGAAAAAAAATCAAAGCGGAATTGTCATTTCCATCCTGGCGAGGCCGCGTGCGTGCGTGCGTGCGTGCGTGCGAGGGCGGGATGAGGGCCAGGCCCGGGCGCTGCGGGGCGCTGCGGGGCGCGGGCGGGGCGTAGCCGGAGCCCCCGCGGAGACCTGTGCTTGCTAGGGCGGCCGCTGCTCCTGCCTCGCCTTTTGAAATTAAGGAAAAAACTAAAACAAAACAAAAAAAATTTAAAAAGAGAAAAATATCTAAAAAAAATATACAAAAACACAAACCAGTGAATGTAAAGCCGGACCAGGCCCAGCCCCCGCGGGATGGAGCCGCCCTGCCGCCTCCCGGCCCGTCCTGGGGGCGAGGGTGACGTTTGCACTATTGGGGACCCCCGGGGGCCACGCAGGTGCAGCCGCGTGGCGGGACCAGGCGCGGTCAGGGCTCCCCGCTCCTCTGCCCCAGGACAGGGCCAGTGCGGGCAGCTGGGGCTGTGGGAGGTGACGCAGGCGGAAGGGGAAAAAAAAAAAAGGAAAAAAAATAAAAACCATTTAAAAACCAACGGAAAAAAAAGCAAAAATCCTATTTTTTGAGAAAGAAAGATATTTATATTTGCAGTTTTATTTTAAAAAGTTATTTAAGCTGAGGAAGCGGCCTCCCTCCCCGGAGGTGGCGTGCGGTCCCGAGCTGCGGCCTCCGACGGCAGGGGCGGGGCCTGAGGACGCAGCGCTCCGCGGGGGCGGCCGGGGAGGGGCGGCCGGGCGCGCCCCCAGCCCGCCTCCCCGGCCCACCCCCCAGGTGCCTTGGACTTGGGGGGGCCGGGCCTGGCGGGCGGGGCCAGAGCACAGAGCAGACATTCCACGGAGCATCCGAGAGTCTTTATAAAGCGTGGGGAGATTTAAAAAAGAAAAAAAATTGATTAAAAAATGCACTTTTTGGGGGTGGGGGGAGAAGCTTTAAAAAAGTAATAAAAACAAAAGATGAAAAAAATTCATTTTTCTTGTACATAAAAAAGAAAAAACCACCACTAAACGCAGCCTGTTATGACCGCTGCCGCCTGCGTGCCTGATTCGTGTTCTGTGTGTTTCCTGGGGGGCGACGGGGCGGGGGGGGGGAGGGTGGGGTCCCCGCCACGCCACGCCCCCCTGGGCCCCGGGGCTCCGTCCCCAGCCCTGGCGGAGGTACCTGGGGACTGGGAGGTGGCCCACAGCCCCCCGCGGGCGGCCACCGTGGTGGTCGGAGCTGGGAGGGGCTAGCCAGGGTCCCGCGGTGCTGCCCCCTGAGGGGCTCACAGGGGTCGCTGCCGACCCCCTCCCCGCCCTCCAGGACGGAGCTGTGCGCCATCAGGCTGCGCCCGTGGCCCCCGAGCCTGGCCCTGGGCTGAGCTGGGTCCACTTCTGGCGCCGCCCTGTCCCCTGCCTGGCAACGCCCGTTCCCGAGGGCCACCTGCCCGCTCGCGGTCGAGCCGGCGGCAGGGCTGGGCGGGGTGGGGCGCGCCCCCGGGTCTGGGTCTCCCACCAGGGCAGGGTGCGCCCCCCGGGTCTGGGTCTCCCACCAGGGCAGGGCGGGGTGCGCCCCCGGGTCTGGGTCTCCCACCAGGGCAGGGCGGGGTGCGCCCCCGGGTCTGGGTCTTCCACCAGGGCAGGGCGGGGTGCGCCCCCGGGTCTGGATCTCCCACCAGGGCAGGGCGGGGTGCTCCCCCGGGTCTGGGTCTCTCACCATGGCAGGGCGGGGTGCACCCCGGGTCTCCCACCAGGGCAGGGGCGGGTGCGCCCCCCGGGTCTGGGTCTCCCACCAGGGCAGGGCGGGGTGCGCCCCCGGGTCTGGGTCTCCCACCAGGGCAGGGTGCGCCCCGGGGTCTCCCACCAGAGCAGGGCGGGGTGCACCCCGGGTCTCCCACCAGAGCAGGGCGGGGTGCACCCCGGGTCTCCCACCAGGGCAGGGCGGGGTGCGCCCCCGGGTCTGGGTCTCCCACCAGGGCAGGGTGCGCCCCCGGGTCTGGGTCTCCCACCAGAGCAGGGCGGGGTGCGCCCCCCGGGTCTGGGTCTCCCACCAGGGCAGGGCGGGGTGCGCCCCCGGGTCTCCCGCCAGAGCAGGGCCCAGGCCTCCGCATGCAGACCCCCAGGGTGTCCGCGCCCCCGCCCCCGCCGCCGCCGCCCCGGACGCGCGAGCGAGCACTCAGCGGCTCCTGGAACGCCCCTGCCCCTGCCCCCGTCCCGAAGCAACTCTGCCCCGCGGGCGGCCCCAGCCTCCGGGCCCGCGTCCACTCGCGCTGTGCGGATTCGCTCCCGGAACAGCCGCGGGGTCCGCGGCGTGCGGGGACCCCCACTGGGCCCCCCCACGCCCGTCGAACTCCGGCTCTGCCTGCCGCCAGAGGGAACGGAATAAACGGACGCGCCGACGGTCACCAAGAGCAGACGCCGCGGTGGCTTCACCTCGACCTTTTTTATTTGCATTTTTAAAAAACAATTAAATTAGAATACAAATATTAGAAAACGGCGGCCGGGTGTCCACAGCGCGACTGGGCCCGCCCGCCCGCCGCGTGCGCTCCACACCTGAAACGGTATTGCTTCCTGCCGGGGGGGCGCGGGCGGGCTGGTCCCGGCGCCCCGGGCGGGGCTGGTCCTGCTGGAAGAGCGAAGAGGCTCCCGGGGGAGGGGCGCGGGCGGCCCCCGGGGGAGGGGGACCCAAGAGCGAGGAGGAGGGCGAGGCGGCCCGGGCCCTGGCGCCCCGCGGGAAGTGAACCTGAATTGGAGTTACCGAGGTAGCTGGCTAAACTGAGCCCCCACGCCGCACGCCGCGCGCCGCCCCGGGCGGGGCCGCGCGACACCGAGTTATTGCACTTTCAGAGGAACAAGCGTCTGGGGCTGCGGGCGCCCCGCCCCGCCCCGCACATGGCTTCGTGGCGGCGCTGCCCGGGCCGGTGGGCCGGTGCGGGGCGGGTCCCGGCGCGGGCGTCCGCAGGGGGAGCGAAGCGACAGTCGCCGTGCGGGCGGGCCGGGCGGGCGGCGGCGGCGGCTGCGCCCCCGGCCCCTGCGCCCCCGGCCCCTGCGGCCCCCCGCGCCCCGGACGCCGCGGTGCGGGCGGCCCGCCGCGTGCTGTCTCAGCCTGGTTTTGTTTTGTTTCATTTTCCTGTTTTTTCGGTTTTGTACCTTTGCTTGTTTTTTGTCGTTTTACATTTTTAATCCCGCGAGAAGAGTCCAGAGGTACAGGCGTCAGGAGCCGGGAAAGGGGCGGAAAAGCAAAACGAACAGGAGAAAGGAAAGAACGCGCCCCCCAGCCCGCGCCGCGCCCCTCGCGTGGAGAGCACCAGAACTCGCGCGCCGCCCGGCCGTCAGCAGGCCGGCACCAGGCCCTTGGGGAAGGGGCAGCGGCGCTTGGGCCGGGGGCCCTCCTCGTCCTCGTCCTCCTCCTCGTCCTCCTCCTCGTCCTCGTCCTCCTCCTCCGACGAGCTGTCCAGCGTGAGGTCCACCACGTCGGCGCCCGGCTTCCCATTCTCCGCGCCCGCCGCGCCCGCCGCGCCGCCCGCGCCCCCCAGCGCGGCGCCGTCACCGCCGCCACCGCCGCCGCCGCCACCACCGCCGCCGCCACCGCCGCCGCCTCCTCCTCCTCCGCCGCCGCCGCCATTGGAGCTGGGGGTGGGCAGGAGCCCGTTGGCCTCGGAGGCACCTGCGGAAAGCGGCGGGCGCGGGTCAGCGGCGGACCGGGCTCGGCGGGGGCGGGGCCGGGCGGGTGGGGCTCACCCAGCACCAGGATGGGGCCCTGGGGGCGGGGCGGGCTCGGCGGGGGCGGGGCTGGGCGGGCGGGGCGGGGCTCACCCAGCACCAGGATGGGGCCCTGCGGGCTGCAGCTGCGCTCCTTCTCGGCGCGGATCGGGCACCACGAGCCGTCCACCAGGTACTCGATCTCGTCCGCGCCCTCGCACTCGCTCAGGATCTTCGAGAGCAGCCTGCGGCGGGCGGGCGGGCAGCGCTGAGGCCGGGCGCCCACCCGCACCTCCCAGGAGCTGCCGCCCGCCCACCCGCACCTCCCGGGAGCCGGGGCCGGGGCCGGGGCCGGGGCGCCTCACCACAGGGACCCCGAATCAGCCCCCGAGCCTCAGCTGCGCAGCCCCCAGACACGCACGCGCACGCACACACAGGCACGCGCGCGGACAGCGCGTGGTAGGCACCTGCTGCACCATGCCGACGTGAGCCGTGGCCACGCAGCGCGGGCGGCTGAGGCTCGGTGCTGCTCACCCGAGGCCGGCAGGGCCTGGAGCCTGGCCCACGAGGCCTCCCCACAGGGCCCCCCAGGGTCCCAAGACAGCTCTGCTCCTACACCGCACAGCCCTGGCCTGCATCCCCCTCTCGCCTGCCCAGAGGCCGAGCTCAGGTCCATGTCCACCACGCACCCCTCCCGAGGGGGCTTCCTGAAGCCGGGGTCTTGGGCCAGGGCCAGACAGGGCGGCACCACGGACCTGCAGGAAGACTCCCTGGCTGCACGCAGGCCACGTGACTGCCGCGACACCTGCCCCAGCCCGAGCGGCCCTGGGGGAAGGCAGGCGCCAGGCGCGCAGCTGCGGGCTGGGAACAGCGCCGCCATTCAGGCCCGGCCAACGCGCTGGCGCCGGGGGGCTCCCCGCCCCGCCCACAGGGCCTGCAGGGTGCGGGCCACGGCTCAGCCTTTCCGGGAGGGCACCCAGGCCGCGCTGGCCCCTCGGGGTGCCCCAGGGTGGTGCCAGGGCAGGGGGACAAGGCCAGGCCGGGCCCTGCCTCCCGGGCACACAGAGGCGGCTCCAGGGCCGGGCGGGGGCGTGGCCGGGGCTGGCTGGGGCCGGGCGGGGGCGTGGCCAGGGGCGCGCCAGGTGCTGCAGACAACAGGGCTCAGTTTCTGGAAACTCAGACCTGAGCGAAGGTTCCCAAGGCACAGAGGGCCCGTCCCTGGTGGCCGCCCGCCGCGGGGGCCACGCCCGCCATCGGCTCGGCTCAGCCACGAGGCCGGGGCCAGGCCCTGCCTGACGTGGGAGAAGCCAGACTCCGGCCGGCGCCGGGACTCACCCGTCGATGATGAGCTGGTCGTAGGGCGCCGGCTTGTCGCACACGGGGCAGGTCCAGGTGGGCTTCTTCTCATTCATCTGCAGGTAGAAGACGGCGTCGAAGCACTGCAGGTGGGCGCACGTCTCGGCGCGGCAGGGCACCGTCAGCCGCATCTTCACCAGCTGGGGGCAGGGGGGCGTCAGCGGCCGGCCGGCCCGCACCGAGGCCGGCGGGGGCGGGGCGGGGCGGGGCCGAGGGCGACTCACGGGGCAGATGAGGGAGACGCGCACGCCGGTGGTGGCGATCTCACTGTCCGGGTCCAGCCGCAGCTTCTCTTTGACTGGGGGAGGCAGAGGGCGAGGTCAGAGGGCAGAGGGCAGGGGCAGGCAGGTCGGGATTCGGGTCTTCTCCAGCCGGCCCAGGGCCCTGGTGGCGTCTGGGACAAGGGCTGCCAGTGGCCACTGGGTCCAGGCCCAGCCCAGGGGCACGCGTCCCGGCCCTCGGGCTTTCCTGGAGAACCTGGGCAGAGCTACCCCGGAGACCCCCACCCCCACCCCGGAGACCCCCTGGGGATGAGTGACAGCACAGGCAGCCCCCCCACCCCCGTGACCCTGCTGTGGGGGCCCAGGAGGCTCCTGCAGCCCCCACCTCGCTGAGCCCGGACAACAGGGGCGGGGCCCGGCCCCTTCCCTTTCCCTGCCTGGGCACGGGATGTCGTAGGAGGCCCAGAGCCTCCAGGCCCCTGCACGGACCCAGGGCTGGGAGCCCCCAGCGTGGCCCTCCCGCCCCGCCCGCCAGCCCTGGCGCGAATGCGGAGCCCGGGGCGTGGTCCGCTGGGAGCCCGCCCTGGCGCGAATGCGGAGCCCGGGGCGTGGTCCGCTGGGAGCCCGCCCTGGCGCGAATGCGGAGCCCGGGGCGTGGTCCGCTGGGAGCCCGCCCTGGCGCGAATGCGGAGCCCGGGGCGTGGTCCGCTGGGAGCCCACCCGCCCGCCCTGGCGCTAATGCGGAGCCCGGGGCGTGGTCCGCTGGGAGCCCGCCCGCCCGCCCTGGCGCTAATGCGGAGCCCGGGGCGTGGTCCGCTGGGAGCCCGCCCGCCCTGGCGTGAATGCGGAGCCCGGGGCGTGGTCCGCTGGGAGCCCCGCCCGCCCGCCAGCCCGCCCGCCGCGGGGCTCACCCAGCGCCTTGCACAGCTCCGGGTGCTTCACCCCGATGGTCTTCAGCCGCTGCAGCAGCTCCGCCGAGCTCAGCTGCCGCACCAGGTACAGCGCCACCGAGTAGCTCTGGGGGGCGGGGGCGTCAGCGGGGGGGTGAGTGGGGCGGGTACCCGCAGGGTGGGGTGGGGGGTGTCAGTGGGGGCGTGTCCCAGCAGGGCGGGGTGGGGTGTGGTGGGGGTGTCGGTGGGGGCGTGTCCCAGCAGGGCGGGGTGGGGTGTGGTAGGGGCGTCGGTGGGGGCGTGTCCCAGCAGGGCGGGGTGGGGTGTGGTGGGGGCGTCGGTGGGGGCGTGTCCCAGCAGGGCGGGGTGGGGTGTGGTGGGGGCGTGTCCCAGCAGGGCGGGGTGGGGTGTGATAGGGGCGTCGGTGGGGGCGTGTCCCAGCAGGGCGTCGGTGGGGGGTGTGTCCCAGCAGGGCGGCGGTGGGGGCGGGTCCGGGGGGGCGCTCACCTTGCCGTAGTTGCCCCAGGTGACGGTGATGCGGTTGGTGGCCGAGGACAGGTACATGAGGTGTGTGAGGTTGATGGGGCGGCAGGGCCTCTTGGGCTCCACGCCGGGCTTGTTGGAGGGGTAGTAGCCCTGCGGGCAGAGGCGGGCTCAGGCCACGCCCCGCCCACCCCGCCCGCCCGCCCGCCCGCAGGGGCGCGCACTCACGGGCACGGAGCAGTAGCTGTGGTTGACCTTCACCGCGATGTTGGGCGGGTACTGGTCCTCCTGCGGGCAGCTGGTGTCCGAGTAGCAGATTCTGCAGGGACAGCGGGGCTGTGGGGGCTGCGGCCAGGCAGGGGGGAGGCGGGCGGGGCGGGGGGCGGGGGGCGCCGGCCTACCTCAGCACGACCTGCACGGCTTTCACTCCGGGCTGCAGCTCTCTGTGGGGGATGGGAGGGAGGGAGGCGGGGTCACTGCCCAGGTCCGCCCCCAGCCTTGGGCAGCCTTGTGGGAGCCGGGCCGCAGGCCTGCGCAGGGAACGCGGCGAGCTTGGACAGAGCCACACCCTGGCGGCCAGGGACGGGGCACACACGGCGCTCGCGCAGCGCGGGGCCCCGGGGACGTCACGCCCAGGGAGAGACGCAGAGGCCACGCCACCCTGTGGGCTCCCGGGCAGGAACGTCCAGGCCTGGCGAATCCAGGGACAGGAAGTGGCTGGGGGAGGAGAGGCTGGGAGCAACCGCTCGTGGGGGCGGGGCTGTCTGGGGTGCCGTAATGTTCCGGAGTTGGCGGTGCCCGGCTGACGGGGTGCGCCGGACCCCGCGTACACGCTCCCACGTGGGGTCTTCTCGGCCCTAAGGAGCGAGCCGTGCAGGAACCCATGGCCGGCAGGGTCTCCTGGGGGGGCGGCCACGGGGACAAAGGCCCCGCCTGGAGCACGGTTCCGGGGCAGCCGTGGGGTCTGCGGCGCCGTGACCTGGGGCCGGCGGGCAGCGGGCCGCGGGGGGGGGGGGGGGGGCGCCGGGCGCACCTGGAGTTCCGGATCAGCTCCACCTGCCTGGGGAGGGAGGGGGACTGGAGGGGGGAAGGGAGAGGGGGGAGGGGAGGGGGCGCACCTGGAGTTCCGGATCAGCTCCACCTGCTGGGACAGGGGAGGGCGGGGGTGGGGAGAGGGGAGAGGAGGGGGACTGGAGGGGGGAGAGGAGGGGGGGCGCACCTGGAGTTCCGGATCAGCTCCACCTGCCTGGGGGGGAGGGGGAGGGGGCGGGGAGGGGAGGGGAGGGGAGGGGGGGCGCACCTGGAGTTCCGGATCAGCTCCACCTGCCTGGGGGGGAGGGGGAGGGGGCGGGGAGGGGAGGGGAGGGGAGGGGGGGCGCACCTGGAGTTCCGGATCAGCTCCACCTGCCTGGGGAGGGAGGGGGACTGGAGGGGGGAAGGGAGAGGGGGGAGGGGAGGGGGCGCACCTGGAGTTCCGGATCAGCTCCACCTGCCTGGGGGGAGGGGGAGGGGGCGGGGAGGGGAGGGGAGGGGAGGGGGGGCGCACCTGGAGTTCCGGATCAGCTCCACCTGCCGGGGCGTCAGGGCGAAGATGCACGGGCTCTCCTGCAGTTTCTCGCTGTTCTGCGGGACTGGAGAGGGCTGGGGTCAGCCGCCCGCGGGGCGCATCGCCTTCCTCCCGCCGACATCAGGCGAGGCCCGGGCAGCCCCGGGCTGGCTCCCGCGGGGCCTCTGGTCACCGGGCAGCCGCTGGGCGGAGGCAGGGTTAGCCGAGGCCCCTCCCTCTGAACTGGGACTGGCAGGCGCGGGCGGCGGGAATGAGCCCACAGCGCCCCGGACGGGCCGGCCAGGCAGCGTGGGAGGCCGGCGGCCGCTGCGGGGCTTCTGGGAAAGGGAAGAGATGAAGGCAGGACCACGCGGACCGCCTCCGGGAGAAACCAGGGAAAGTCCGCGCAAGGCAGGAAGGAGGGGCGGCGAAGCCAGCAGAGGAGCAGGGGACGAGCAGAGCCCGGCGCACGCGGCTGCGGGCGCCAGCGAGGACCAGGCCGGGGCGGCACCGGGGCACCCAGCAGCCAGGGGAGAGGACGCACGTGCCCACAGACAGGCGCCGAGCGAGGGCCGCCTGCCGCGCACCGGGTGAGGCGCCCGCCGCACCTCCCATCCCGCTCCCTGCTGGGGCCCTGTCCCCGCGTGGGAGACCGGGAAGACCCAGCCCCGGCCACTGTGGGGATCGGGGGGGGGGGGACGGTAGATGGGGAACCCCTTCTCTCTGCAACCCTGACTTTGAAATCATTCGATCCTAAAACCGGAAACACGCATATTGTGAAAAACACCTCATGCATTTCCATTCTGTTTCTGCAGCAAAACACCCTTACCGTCTACTTCAATTTTCCAAACTTTCTTTTAATTTATGTTATTTATTTGAAAGAGTTACAGAGAGAGAGAGAGGTCTTCCATCCGCTGGGTCACTCCCAGATGCCCACAATGGCCAGGAGCCAGGAGCCTGCTCTGGGTCTCCACGCGGGTGCGGGGGCCCAGGGCCCTGGGCCGTCCTCCACTGCTCTCCCAGGCCACAGCAGGGAGCTGGAGCGGAAGCGGAGCAGCCGGGACTCCAGCGCCCATATGGGGTGCCGGCGCTTCAGGCCAGGGCTTCAACCTGCTAGGCCACAGCGCCGGCCCCTCCACAAATTTTTGGGAGCGCCCTCCTGCTCTGGGCCCCGGGATCTGAGGTAGGAGGGCGAGACCGGGGAGACGGACACCTGGCCCGACACAGGCCCCGGCCAGCTCCGATGCAGCCTCCTGCCGACGCTGCCTGGCCCCGGCCCTTGGGAACCTGCAGCCCCAGGACAACAGGGCGGGGCTCCCGGCTCCGGCTCCGGCCTGGCCTCGAGCTGGCGGGCGCAGGCGTCTGTGGAGTGAGCCGGTGTCCCCCCCACACCTTTCAAATAAATGAGAAACACCCTCGACACCTCTCCACAGCCACTGGGATGGCCAAAGCCGTGGCCAGTGCCGGGGGCAGCGGGGCCACCACGGCGGCAGGCCCGGCTGGGGCGCCCCCTGCTGTGAGGCAGCACAAGGTGGCCCCCGGGGTTGGGCCCCGCCCCGGCCCCAGCGCGCCGTCCGCTCCTGCGGCGCAAACCTTCACAGACAGCGAGGGGCGTGGCTACGACGGCTGCGCACGCCCTGGAGGGTGGGGCCCGCGACACGCCCCTCCCACAACCCACGAACCTCCACCGAGGGGCGCGCCGCACAGCGGGACACGGCCGCCTGTCGTCCCCGTACACGGACCCCCGGCTGTCGTGCACGCGCGGCAGGAACGGAGCCGGGGCGACAGACACTGACCGCGCGGGGTCGGGTCGCGGTCAGCACGCAACCCAGGCTGCACGGCTTCCAGGCCCCTTGTCCGATGCGTCTGGGAAGGCGGCGGGGTGGTGGTGGGGGCCCACGCGCTGGGCCCCTGCACGCCGGTGGGAGACCCAGATGGAGCCCAGCCCCGGCGTGGCCGCCATCGGGGGAGGGACCCAGCATGGGAAAGCCCAGGCCGGCTCCCGCGGGCCCCAGGGTATCTGGTGGCGTGACCGACGCCGCGGTGCGTCCAGTGGAGGGGACGGCCCGGGGGACGCGCCTCTACACAGTGTCCCTTGGAGCCGTCGCCAGAGCCCACCGGCCGCCCAGACGGCGGTGCCGCCGCGTGGCGTGGTCTCTGTGCCCGTGGCAGGCCCCAGGGGACCTGCGTGCTGCAGTGCCCCCCTCCGTGGCGGCGACGGCCTGGCCCGCTCCCGGCTCCGCAGCACCGCCGGGCCTGGGACCAGCTCCGCCGGGGACAGGAGGGCACCGGGCGAGGGAGCACAGGCCGCGGTGCCACTGGCCCGGCTCTAGAACCTTCGGACCTTCAGCCCCGAGCACAGGCGACTACGGAAAGCAGGCGCGGGCAGGCCTCCCGCGGCTGCTCTGGGCGCCCAGCTGCGTCTGTAGCTCGCACCCGGGACCAGGGAGGCGGCCGTGCTAACGGCCACACCGCGCTGGGGCGCTGAGGCCTGGGCCAGCTGCACACATGCCCAGCGCTGCCGGGAGCCCCTCTTCCAGGGTGGGACGGAGGGAGGCCTCCGGGGCGCACGGGCACCGCGGCCGCAGGATCGAGCCCCGGCGGCTCCACTTCCCACGCGGCAGATGGCGCAGGGCCCTGGGCCCCGATGGGGTTCCAGGCTCCGGGCTCTGGCCTGGCTGGGCCGTCCTGTTCGGAGTGAACCAGGGGGCGGAAGATAACCTCGTGCCGTGTCCTCCTCCCCGCTAACTCTGCCGTTCCAATAACGAACTTGTTGAAGACTGGTGTATCATCGGAACGGCAGCGTTACAGAGAGGAAGGAGCCTTCCACCTGCTGGTTCACTCCCAACGCCCGCCACGCCAGGGCTGCGCCGCAGCGGAGCCAGGAGCCTCATCCGGGTGTCCCGCGGGGCGCGGGGGCCCAGGCGCCAGCTCCGTCTGCTGTGGCTCTCCCGGGCGCGTCGGCAGGGAGCTGGGTCAGGAGCGAGCAGCCGGGACGCGATGCAGATGGCAGAGGGCCACCCACAGCACCACGGAGCTGGGCCACGGGAAAGCCGCAGGCCTCCGGACCCCGCATCCAGGCCCCGGCTTCCCGTGAGGCCGCACCCCGGCAGGTCTCCCCACGGCCACGCCTCTGCCCTCGGGGTGAGCGGCACGCTCCACCCAGCCTGCTCGTCCCTCCCAGGCCCCCCCCCCCCGAGCTCTCACCCCCTCCCCTGGCCAGGCCGCACTGGCCGCTCCCCAGCGTCCGCAGCACAGACACCCAGGACGGAGTGCACCCCGAGGGACGGGGAACCGAGCGGCCGGCCCGGCGCTGCTCAGACCTACGCCAGGACCCCAGCCAGCGCCCTGCACCCCACGGGCCTCGGTGCGCCCCAGGGACGGAGGGGGGCGGGCGCAGGCCGGCGGCGGCCGGAGGCGCAGGCGCTCACCGCCGACAGCCCTGCCACAGCCGCGCTGCACCCACCCCCCACCCCCCCCGTGTGCCGGGTCAGGGCTCACTGTGCCGACGGGAAACGGAAACGCAGGGGCCGGCGGCGTGCGGGCGTCCAGCCACCTGGGACGCGGGCGCTCAGCCCGGCGGCCCCTCCCCCCCCCCAGCCCTGGGAAAGCAGCCGCGAGGGCCCAGGTGCTGCGCCCGCGCGGGACCCGGATGGAGCCCTGCTCCTGGCCCAGCCTGGCCGCGGTGGCCATTTGGGGAGCGACCCAGCGGATGCAGACCTCTCTCTGCCTGTCCCCTCTGTAACTCTAACTCGAATAAAATACAGCTTGGGAAGACAGGGAAGGCTTTGCTGGCTGCAGTAGGGGCGTCGGCACCGAGCGGCGGGCGGGGGCTGAGGGTCTGCGGGAGGCCTGGACGTGGGCGGGCGGAGGGTCTGCGGGAGGCCTGGACATGGGCGGGGCGGAGGGTCTGCGGGAGGTGGCGGCCGAGGGTCTGCGGGAGGCCTGGACGTGGGCGGGCGGAGGGTCTGCGGGAGGCCTGGACATGGGCGGGGCGGAGGGTCTGCGGGAGGCGGGGGCCGAGGGTCTGCGGGAGGCCTGGACGTGGGCGGGCGGAGGGTCTGCGGGAGGCCTGGACGTGGGCGGGGGCGGAGGGTCTGCGGGAGGCCTGGACGTGGGCGGGGCGGAGGGTCTGCGGGAGGCGGGGCCTGCAGCGCCCGGTCCTGCGGCTCCACTTCCCACCCGGCTCCCTGCGAGTGCGCCTGGGAGAGCCCGGGCCCGCGCCCGCGGGGGAGCCCTGGGCGCCGTCCGGCCAGCCCAGCCCAGCAGAGGCAGCCCCGGGGACGGGAGCCGGCAGTGGAGGCTCCGCCCTCCCAGCGAACACGGACGGACGGACGGACTGCAGGGAGAGCCGCACCCCTCCTCCCAGCACCCACACCCGGCTCACAATGGCTTCCATTCAGAGCCGCGCTGGGCCCTCTCGCGCCGCCAGGCCGCTGCCCTCCCTGGCCCCTCTGCCGGGAACACACACGCCCGTCCTCCTCTGCCTGGTTCACGGAGACGCGCCCCTCAGGTGTGGGCTGCCGCTTCCTCCAGGAAGCCCACCGGGCCGCCACCTCCTCACACACAGGCTGCTGTGTGACAGCGTGTCCCGGGGGCCCTGTGCCGCCCAGGAATGGGCTTCCATCGCGAGCACCGACCCCTCCCCGCAGCCGCAGGGCCGGCCCACAGCTCCGTGGGCCCCCGCGAGGCCCGGAAGCAGCTCTGGGCGGCCTGCTGTGCTTCCTGCCTGGCCGCGGGCCCGCCGGCAGCCCGTCCCGTCCCGGGCCCCGGCTCTGCCCGGCTCCCCTTGCCTGGGCGGGCTGGGTCCGGCCAGGCGGCCGCGCGTCCACGGGGGGGGGTGGGCAGCTGTCTCCCGAGGCCCTGCCGCGGCGCCTCCCCGCCCCCAGCCCGCCCGTCGCCGGTGATTTATGGCTCCTGCCCACCGGGCTCCGGCTCTTCCGGGGAAACAGCCGAGCGGGCGAGCCTGTGGTCGCGGGTCACGGCCGTGGGGGGGCCGAGCCGTCCCCGCGCAGTCCGTGTGCAGGCCACAGCGGGGAGGGCCGGGCCCTGCGTGGGGGTGGGCAGCCTTGCAGGCCGCGAGGGTGCACCCCGGCAGGCAGGGGCGGGGCGGGGCGGCCTCTTTGTTCCAGGCCGCCGCAGTCTTTCCCGGTAGAGGGGAGCGGGCTCTCCCGGAGATCAGGTGACCGGGGTCCCCGGGGGCTGGGGCACAGCAGTGCATTGTGGGGCAGAGCAGGAAGGAAGCCGGGCGGGCAGGCAGGGGAGGCGGCCGCCGGCTCAAAGTCACCTCCAGCCCAGCCCCCTGCCCGCGGCTGCACACCCAGCCTCGCCTCGGCCCTGGGACCCGGCCGGCTCCTCCCCAGGTCCCGGGGGGCTGCAGGGGGGGCTCCCGGCGCCCAGGTTAGAGGGAGCAGGCCGGTGGCGCTGCGTCCGGCGGTTCCCCAAAGGCCCCGGCAGAGAGAAAGCGGGGAGGCCAGGGCCCCACCGGCGCCTCCCGCCCCCCGTCCCGCCACAAGGCAGGGCCCCTGCAGCGGCCTGGCCGGGCCTGAGAGAAGAGGGGTCGGCGCCCCCACCCTGCCCACCCAGCTCCTCTCCGAGCGCACGAGACAGGGCCGCGGCTGCCCGGCGGGACGCTGGGTCAGCAGGCAGGGAGGAGGGCAGGCGCGGCTCCCAGAGGCCCAGGGCGCGGGGGCCAGACGCAAGGTGCCAGACGGCGGGGCCCTGGGGCCCGGCCGCGGCAGGGGCGGCCAGAGGGGATGCTGGCAAGGTCAGGGGCTTTGACCTCTGCCGGGCGCCCCGTGCTGCGGCTGGCACCAGGCACACGTGCGGCAGGCACTCGGGCGTCCAGCGCGACGGGCAGTGGGCGGAGACAAGACGGGCCTCCTGGGGCACCACCGCTGGGCACACGGCGGCGGGAACGCGCACGCAGAGGAAGCGCGGCCCCGCCCCCGCCCCCAGCCCGCGCTCCCTGGGGACGACGCTCACCAGTCCCGGCCCTGCCCGCGGGCACTCACGGCCTGCGGTCCCCACGGGCGAGGGGACCCCAGCGCGTGCGCCGCAGCAGGAGGCGGGCTGTGGCCCGGCCCCGCCCCACTCACCCAGCTCGGTGGGCTTCAGCAGCTCGTCCAGCGTGTTGAAGAAGGGCAGCTTGACCAAGCGCACTTCCGGCTTGAGGGTCTTGGGCGGCAAGCGTCCCAGTCCGTTCAGGTACTTCCCGTACAGCACGGGGTAGTCAATGTGCGGGCCCGAGAGCGGCGCGCGCGGCCCGGCGGCGGCGCGCTCGTAGGGCGCGTGCGCGGGCAGCGGCTCCAGCGGCCGCGGCGCCTGCGGCAGGGGCTCGGCGCCCCTCTTGGCGTAGCGCGTCTCGTAGAGCTCGCGGATCTTCTTGAAGAGCTCGGGGCTGCAGTCGAACTGCACCAGCTGCAGGGCCCGCGTCACCAGCTCGTGCTTCAGGCCGCTCTTGCTGCGGCCCACGAAGCCCAGGAGCATCTGCAGGTCGGACACTCGGAAGCTCATCACCATGTTCTGCGGGGGAAGCGCATGCGCGGCGCTCAGCCGGGCGCCCCAGGGCGGTCACGCGGCTCGGGCCGGCCACCCCAGAGCTGCCAGGCACCAGGCACGGGGCCCCCAGTCCACCCCAGAGCTGCCAGGCACGGGCCCCGGCCACCCCAGAGCTGCCAGGCACGGGCCCCGGCCACCCCAGAGCTGCCAGGCACGGGCCCCGGCCACCCCAGAGCTGCCAGGCACGGGCCCCGGCCACCCCAGAGCTGCCAGGCACAGGCCCCCAGGCCACCCCAGAGCTGCCAGGCACGGGCCCCCAGGCCATCCCAGAGCTACCAGGCACGGGCCCCCAGGCCATCCCAGAGCTGCCAGGCACCAGGCACGGGCCCCCGGCCACCCCAGACCTGCCAGGCACGGGCCCCCCGGCCACCCCAGAGCTGCCAGGCACCAGGCATGGGGCCCCCAGTCCACCCCAGAGCTGCCAGGCACGGGCCCCGGCCACCCCAGAGCTGCCAGGCACGGGCCCCGGCCACCCCAGAGCTGCCAGGCACAGGCCCCCAGGCCACCCCAGAGCTGCCAGGCACGGGCCCCCAGGCCATCCCAGAGCTACCAGGCACGGGCCCCCAGGCCATCCCAGAGCTGCCAGGCACCAGGCACGGGCCCCCGGCCACCCCAGAGCTGCCAGGCACGGGCCCCCGGCCACCCCAGAGCTGCCAGGCACCAGGCACGGGGCCCGGCCACCCCAGAGCTACCAGGCACCAGGCACGGGGCCCCCGGCCACCCCAGAGCTGCCAGGCATGGGGCCCAGTCCACCCCAGAGCTGCCAGGCATGGGGCCCAGTCCACCCCAGAGCTACCAGGCACGGGCCCGGCCACCCCAGAGCTGCCAGGCAGAGCGGTCAGCCCACGGCAGGGGCAGCCACGCACGGAGCTGTGACCCCTAAAAGAGCCACGGAGGTTAACGCCCCGGCCTGCAGTGCCACGGTCCCCTATGGGCGCCGGTTCGAGTCCCGGCTGCTCCACTTCTGATCCAGCTCCCTGCTGTGGCCTGAGGAGGCAGCAGATGGCCCAAGTCCTCGGCCCCTGCACCCGCGTGGGAGACCCGAAGTCCCTGGCCCAGCTCCGGCTGCAGTGGCCACCAGGGAGTGAACCAGCGGATGGAAGACCTGTCTCTACCTCTCTCAGTAACTCTTCTGAACAAACAAAAAATAGCCCTTAACACAGCAGGCGTCCACTCGGGAGAGCAGCGCCGGGATTCAAATCCACACCCTGCGTTCTTCCTACACTGCCCCAGCCCGTTCGGTGCCCCCCCGCAGAGGGCGGACACTGGCCCAGACGGCTGTCCGGGTAAGGCCATCGTGGGCGCTGGGCGCACTCTAAAACACCGGATGTCCCCTGGGCCTGGCTCTGTCCCCTGGGCCTGGCTCTGTCCCCGGGGCCAGCCGGGCTGAGCGGAGCGCCCAGAGGGCCCACGGGCGGGCACGGTCTCACCGGCGAGGTCGGGCCCTGTGTCTGAGCTGGGCTGTCCGGCAGGACGCTGCACTAACCCCCACACCGGCCTGGGTGAGAGACCCCCAGGGGCAGAGGGGAAGCAGGTGCCCGGGCCTGGAGAGAGCAGGGCCGCCGCGGGGACACGGCCGGCTGCCCCGAGCGTCTGGCGGCCTGGGGTCTCCCGCCCCCGGCTGCTGGAGTGAGGCCCCGAGGACGGGCTCCGGGGCCCTGGCTGCGCCCACCCTCAGCCAGCCTCAGCGGCTCCTCCCGCAGGGGGCTCCGGGCCGCCCGGCCCCTTCGGGCAGGTGGGGAAACGGGGGCGGGAAGGGGCCGTGGCCTGCCCGGAGTCTCCCACGGTTCCTCGGACTCAGCCTGGGCGCCGTCGCTGTCCAGCGGGCCGCTGCCTGGGGGTGCCGGCCAGCTCTGGGGTCAGAGACGCCGCCCCTCCCGGCCTGACTTCCTGTGGCGGGGGGGGGGGGCTTGTGGACAAGATGTCGCTTCTGGAAGAGGCTCAAGGCTGGCACACCGCGCTGCACGCGGGAGTCCCCCGCACGGGCTGGACATCCGGAGCCGCGGGCGCCCTCACGCTGCCATCTGCTCGCCGCCGCCGCCCAGGAACCTGCGCGCGACCGCGGCAGGCGGAGGGGGCGCCCGGGGCCACGGCCCACCCCCACCAGACCTCTGCCCGCAAACAGCGCAGCCTGGGGCCTGGGTGGGAGCCCGCCCGGGGCGGCCCCCTGAGCTCTGTGAGCAGACAGTGGCCCCCCACACCTGCACAGGCTGTGAACTCTCAGCACAGCGACCCCACAGGCCGCACCCCCAAACCTGCCTCAGGAGCCCCCCGGATCAGCCGAGCCTGTCACGCCCTCCCCAGGACAGCCCCCTGCACCCAGGCCACATCTGCACCCATTCGCGGGTCGGGGCGCTGCAGCCCCCAGCCCCGCACGGGACCGCGCCCCGAGGGGGTCAGACCCCAGTGCAGCCCCCGGCCCAGGCGAGGCACGGGCTGCACCGCGCGGGGTGGGGGGAACGGGGCGCTGCGGCTCCCAGCCCCGCACGGGACCGCGCCCCGAGGGGGTCAGACCCCAGTGCAGCCCCGGACCAGGCGAGGCACGGGCTGCACCGTGCGTGGCGGGGGCAGCGGGGACGCGGGCGGGGGGACGGGGCACTGCGGCCCCCAGCCCTGCACAGGGAGCGTGCCCCGCGGGGGTCAGAGCCCAGTGCAGCCCCGGACCAGGCGAGGCACGGGCTGCACCGTGCGTGGCGGGGGCAGAGGGCACGCGGGCGCTGTGGCCCCCAGCCCTGCACGGGACCGCGCCCCGCGGGGGTCAGAGCCCAGTGCAGCCCCCGGCCCAGGCGAGGCACGGGTTGCACCGCGAGGCAGGGGCAGAGGGCACGCGGGCGCTGTGGCCCCCAGCCCTGCACGGGACCGCGCCCCGCGGGGGTCAGAGCCCAGTGCAGCCCCCGGCCCAGGCGAGGCACGGGCTGCACCGCGAGGCGGGGGCAGAGGGCACGCGGGCGCTGTGGCCCCCAGCCCTGCACGGGACCGCGCCCCGCGGGGGTCAGAGCCCAGTGCAGCCCCCGGCCCAGGCGAGGCACGGGCTGCACCGCGCGGGGGGGGGGGGGTGGCGTCTACACCTCAGCGCGGGGCTAAGCTTTCACAGGCCGGGGCCTCGCGCAGGGGCCCCCGCCTCCCTGGTGGCTTCTGGGAGAGGAAGGGACAGAGGCCAGGGTGCTGCATGGGTGGGGGGGGCACCCGGGGCAGGCGAGACGCTGGCGCTAGGCTCTGTCCCCACAGAGTTCAATGAGGTCCCGGACCCGGGAGAGAGCACCGTCTACGCACACGGAGCGCGCACCGCCACAACTTTCGCTAGAGAAACGTGTCTACCAGACCCCCGGGGGCGCCGGGGGGAGGGGCCTGCGCGGAGGGTGCGCAGGGGGGGCGGGGAGAGGGGACCCCGAGCCCCAAATCCGGCCCCGCGGCGGGGCCCAGCGCCCGACACTGAACCCGGGGCGCCTGGGGGGGGGGGTCCCTGGGCAGGAACGGAGGAGGGGCTGGAGCTCCGGGACCCACACGGGGGGCCGGACCCGCGCCCGGACCCCCCACCCGCATGCCGGCACTGGAGGCCGAGGGGTCAGCACCCGGAGTCGCGACCTGCCGGGCCGGGGCGTGGGGGCTCGAGACCCCGCCGCCGGCCCCCAACGGCCCCGCAGCGGGGAGGCGCGAACACCCGCGGCCGGCGCCCAGGAGTCGAGCGGGAAGCCCGGGCCGTCCGCAGGGAGGCGCGGCCCTGCGCCCGCTCCGCAGGGGTCCCCGGCCCCCGGCCGCGCGGGTGGGCTGCACGGAACCCCGCCTCCAGTCCCGGACGGGCTCCGGGCGGGAACGCGGGGGTGAGGCTGGGACCCCGCCCCCGGCCTCCCCGCCCCCCGCCCACACCCTGAGCCCCGGGGCCGGGGGCGGGGGCCGGGCCGGGGGGACCCGGCCGCCCCGGGAGCGCCAGAGCGGAAGGCGCAGAGCGCGGCCTGCGGCCGGGTCCCCGCCCCCTCGCCCGCCCGCCCGCCCGCCCCGGCCGCCGCCGCCGCCGCCGCCGCCGCCGCTCACTCACTTTGGCCTCCACCAGCTCCGCCGCCATCTTGGCCACCAGCGTCCCCCGCGCCGGGAGCCCCCAGCCGTCGCGTCACGTGACCGACCGCCACTCGCGGGCGGGGCCGCCGCTCGGGCCAATTAGCACCCGCGCACGCTCCTCCCCCCACGGCGCGCGCTGCCACTCACTGCGCAAGCGCCTGCGGCCCCGCCCGGGCCTCGAGCCAATCAGAACAGCCGGATGCGGCCCCCCTCCCTTCTGATCCCGGAGGCCACGCCCACTCCTGGCGTGGTCTGGCTTCTTAAAGGGGCAGGAGCCGCGCGCAGGTGGGGCCGGGTGCTGGGTCGCCTCTGGGGAGGGACGAAGGGAGGGGGCGGTGGCGGGCGACAACAATGCGGCCAGGTGTCGCGTCTCCCGGCGCGCGGCGGTCGCCAGGTGCGTGCCTGGACTCTCCCCGGCGTCGGCGGGGGAGGGGACGGTTGCTCAACCGCTGCGGCCGCCAGTGCGTGCAGTGGGCGCCTTGCAGCGCCGCGCGGTGCGCGCTCAGCGCCCCTGGCGCCCCGCGCGCTGCACATCCGGGTCCTGGCGCGCAGCTGGGGCGCGGGCGCTGCACCCCGGGCTGGGCCCGGGCGGGCGAACGCGGGACCCCCCTCCCCGGGGCGCCGCGGGCCGGTGTCCACGGCGAGCCCTGGGTCCCTGTCCGGCTGGGACCTGCCCAGCTCCGAGGCAGCCAGGGCCAGCGGGCTGAAGCCGGGGGTGGGGGCAGCAGCTCCATCCCGGCCCCCCAGGGCCGCGGCCGGGCCGAAGCTGGAGCCAGCACTCCCATACGGGCTGCGCGCGTCCCAGGCGTCATCTTCCACGGTGCCACCCATGGCAGCGGCTTGGGAAGAGAGACCCGCGCTGGCCGTGGGCTCCGCGTTCTCAGCCGGAACCTGCGGCCGGTCAGCCTCCGCTGTGTGTGCTCACCTGGGCTCAGGAGTGTTCGCAGCACCACAGCTGATGGAGACAGGGCACAGCCCCGGTCCTGTCCCGGCCTGATCCTGTCCAGCCCCGGTCCCGGCCCTGGTCCTGTCCCGGCCCCGATCCTGTCCGGCCCCGATCCTGTCCAGCCCCGATCCTGTCCAGCCCCGATCCTGTCCCAGCCCCGGTCCTGTCTCACCCCCGGTCCTGTCCCGGCCCCGATCCTGTCCCAGCCCTGGTCCTGTCCCGGCCCCGATCCTGTCCCAGCCCCAATCCTGTCCCAGCCCTGTCCCAGCCCTGATCCTGTCCAGCCCCGATCCTGTCCCAGCCCCAGTCCTGTCCCGGCCCCGATCCTGTCCCGGCCCCGATCCTGTCCAGCCCCGATCCTGTCCGGCCCTGATCCTGTCCAGCCCCGATCCTGTCCCGGCCCCGATCCTGTCCCAGACCTGATCCTGTCCCAGCCCCGATCCTGTCCCCGCCTGGTCCTGTCCAGCCCTGATCCTGTCTCAGCCCTGATCCTGTCCCAGCCCCGATCCTGTCCAGCCCCGATCCTGTCTCGGCCCCGATCCTGTCTCGGCCCCAATCCTGTCCCAGCCCCGATCCTGTCCCAGACCTGATCCTGTCTCAGCCCTGATCCTGTCCCGGACCTGATCCTGTCCAGCCCCGATCCTGTCCAGCCCCGGTCCTGTCCCGGCCCCGGTCCTGTCCCGGCCCCGATCCTGTCCCTGCCTGATCCTGTCCCACCCCTGGTCCTGTCCCGGCCCTGGTTCTGTCCCAGCCCCGATCCTGGTCCCAGCCTGATCCTGGTTCCTGCACCCGCATGGGAGACCAGGAAGAAGCACCTGGCTCCTGGCTTCGGATCGGCACAGAGCTGGCTGTAGTGGCCATTTGGGGAGTGAACCAGCAAAAGGAAGACCTTTCTCTCTGTCTCTCTCTCTCACTGTCTAACTCTGCCTGTCAATAAATAAATAAATAAATGAGAAGCGCTGGGAGGTGAACTCGAAGGTGGCCAGGCTCTCCAATTCTCTCTCCATTTCTTGATTACCCCCCCCCAAATAAATAAGGGAATAAGTGGCTGCAGTATTTTTTTAAGATTTATTTATGTATTTGAAAGTCAGAGTTACACAGAGAGAGGAGAGACAGAGAGAAAGAGAGAGAGAGAGAGGAGAGGCAGAGAGAGAGAGGGGGGGGGGGTCTTCCATCCGCTGGGTCACTCCCCAGTTGGCCGCAGTGGCCGGAGCTGTGCCGATGCGAGCCAGGAGCCAGGAGCTTCTTCCAGGTCTCCCACGCGGGTGCAGGAGTCCAGCACCTGGTCCATCGTCCACTGCTCTCCCAGGCCACAGCAGGGAGCTGGATCAGAAGTGAAACAGCCAGGACTCGAACTCGCGCCCCTATGGGATGTCCGCCCTTCAGGCCAGGGCGTTAAACTGCTGTGCCACAGCGCCGGCCCCTGTATTATTTCTAAATAAAAATTTCAAGCAACATCTAAATGATGTCATTTGTAACAAAACTATCAGGACTTTATGTTATTGGAAAACTATAGAAAGACAGAAAAAATAAGAGCACATACAATTTGACTTAGTTCACTCCTTTTAATGTTTATTTACTTATTTGAAAGGCAGAGAGAGAGAGAGAGAGAGAGAGAGAGAGAGAGAGAGGTCTTCCATCCGCTGGGTCACTCCCCAGATGGCCACAACGGCCAGAGCTGTGCTGATCTGAAGCCAGGAGCTCCATCCGGGTCTCCCACGCGGGTGCAGGGCCCGGGCATTTGGTCCGTCCTCCGCTGCCTTCCCAGGCACAGCAGGGAGCTGGGTGGGAAGTGGAGCCGCAGCCATTTGGGACACCGGCATCACAGGTGGTGGCTTTACCGCTGTGCCACAAGACGGGCCCTCCAGGTAAGTGTTTTTTTTTTTTTTTTTTTTTTTGACAGGCAGAGTGGACAGTGAGAGAGAGAGACAGAGAAAGGTCTTCCTTCTGTTGGTTTCCCTTCCAATGGCCGCCACGGCCGGCGCACTGTGCTGATCTGAACGCAGGAGCCAGGTGCTTCTCCTGGTCTCCCATGGGGTGCAGGGCCCAAGCACCTGGGCCATCCTCCACTGCACTCCCGGGCCACAGCAGAGAGCTGGCCTGGAAGAGGGGCAACCGGGACAGAATCCGGCGCCCCGACCGGGACTAGAACCCGGTGTGCCGGTGCCACAAGGCGGAGGATTAGGCTAGTGAGCCGCGGCGCCGGCCCTCCACGTAAGTTTTAAAATCTATCAGATTTTGCAAAGGAATTTGTGCTAGGCGTCCCAGGAAGGGGCAAACCTCCCCCAGGGGCCTGCACTGTGGGTAATGGGTAAAGCGGCCGCCTGCAGGGCCAGCATCCCACATGGGCGCCAGTTCGAGTCCCGGCTGCTCCACTTCCGACCCAGCTCCCTGCTGTGGCCTGGGAAAGCAGCGGAGGACGGCCCAAGTCCCTGGGCCCCTGCACCTGCGTGGGAGACTCGGATGGAGCTCCTGGCTCCTGGCTTCGGATGGGCTCATCTCTGGCCGTTGTGTCCATCTGGGGAGTGAACCAGTGGATGGAAGACCTCTCCCTCTGTCTCTTTCTCTCTCTGTAACTGACTTTCAAATAAATAAATAAATCTTTAAAAAAAAACCAAACACCTCCCCAGAGTTCCTTGCAGTTCCATGGGTGGAGAGCGGAGATGGCTGATTGTCCTCCCTGGCCTGTTTATTCCATGATCTTTGCCATAAAACTGATTTTTTGGGCACCACGCAAGCCTCCTGCAAAGACTACATTTCCCAGCGTCCTTTGTGGTTGGGTCTGGTCACATGATTAACTTCTGGCCAATGGCGGCAGTGGCTTGTCCACTTCCTGCTTCTTTCCCTCTTCCCATTGGCTGGAGGGTGAACAGCAGGGTGCCGCCATATTGGACCCTGCGGATAGGGTAACACCCGAGGCAGGCAAAGATGGCAGCCGGAGTCCTTCCCTGCGGGGCTGAGCTGGCGTCTGGGACTTTCCCCTGGGAGAGTAATTGTTCAGCGGCACCCTAGGAACTGAGTCCCCGGCTCCCACGCACGGTGGGACGCCAGCGCGCCCGGAGGCCCGATGTCCACCCTGGAGGCCCAGTGTCCATCTGGGAGGCCTGATGTCCACCCTGGAGGCCCAGTGTCCACCCGGAGGCCCAGTGTCCATCCGGAGGCCCGATGTCCACCCGGGAGGCCCGATGTCCATCCGGGAGGCCCAGTGTCCATCCGGAGGCCCGATGTCCATCCGGGAGGCCCAGTGTCCATCCGGGAGGCCCAGTGTCCATCCAGGAAGCCCGATGTCCATCCGGAGGCCCAGTGTCCGCCCGGGAGGCCCAGTGTCCATCCGCCGAGGGAGTGGCACGGGGTTCCCACTGCTGCACCCCCACCGCACCTGCGGGTGCCCGGCTTCTCTGTGGCTGCACGGCGGCGCTGGGTGGGCCGTGTGGCTTCCAAGCGCCGCTCTTGCTGGCCAGCCCGTCTGCAGAGTGGGGACAGCCTGACCGGCTCTCTGGACGCCCCAGGGCCACAACCCCAGGGCCCCTCGACTGCTCTCCCACCGTGAGCTCCATGCCTTTCTGGTCACCTCCTACAGGAAGCCATCCCGGATCTCCCTGGCTACAGCGTCCCTCTGATACTGCCCCCCCCAGTCCACTTTCACAAATGCTTCTTCATTCATTTTTTTTTTTTTTTGACAGGCAGAGTGGACAGTGAGAGAGAGAGACAGAGAGAAAGGTCTTCCTTTGCCGTTGGTTCACCCTCCAATGGCCGCCGCGGCCGGCGCGCTGCGGCCGGCGCACCGCGCTGATCCGAAGGCAGGAGCCAGGTGCTTCTCCTGGTCTCCCATGGGGTGCAGGGCCCAAGCACTTGGGCCATCCTCCACTGCACTCCCTGGCCACAGCAGAGAGCTGGCCTGGAAGAGGGGCAACCGGGACAGAATCCGGTGCCCCGACCGGGACTAGAACCCGGTGTGCCGGCGCCACAAGGCGGAGGATTAGCCTAGTGAGCCGCGGCGCTGGCTCATTTTTGTTTCTTTATTTTAGGTTTATTTATTGATTTGAAAGGCAGAGTTGCAGAGAGGCAGGGGGAGAGAGAGAGAGAGAGAGAGAGGTCTTCCATCCGCTGGGTCACTCCCCAGATGGCCACAACGGCCGGAGCTGGGTCAGGCGGAAGCCAGGAGCTCCACCCGGGTCTCCCACGCCGGTGCGGGGGCCCGAGGACCTGGGCCATCGCTCACTGCTCTCCCAGGCCACAGCAGGGAGCGGGATCAGAAGTGGAGCAGCCGGGACTCGAACCGGCGCCCTTGTGGGATGTGGGCCCTGCAGGCTGTGGCTCCACCCACTGAGCCACAGCGCAGGCCCCAGCTTCAGCCTAATTGGTAAACAATTTATTGTCATCTAATTTAAAGGGAGGCAGGGACCAGATCTCCCCAGGGTCCATCCCCGCCCCCGCCCCTGCCCCCAGCCCCCAGCCCGGAGCTCCACCCTGGACCCTGGTGCTAGAGCCCCCACGGCCGCCCTGCAGGAAGCTGAAACCCGGAGGAGCCGGGGGCTGGGACCGGCGCGCAGGTGCGGAACCTCCGGGTCTCCCGCGGCTTCACCGCCGGCCTCGCTGGACCCAGCAGGAGAGGCGGGGCCTCCGAACGCCCCGCCCCACGCACCTGTTTGCCCTTAGGGCGCCTCCAAAACAGATTCAGGCAGCTGGGTTTGCTGCCGGCTCTAATCCACCGCCCTAACCCGGGCCTGAGGGGCAGGGACACTTTAATTTTTTTAAATCTTTATTTACATTTGCTTGAAAGGCAGAGGGAGAGAGAGAGAGAGAGAGAGGTCTGGCATCTGCTGGGTCACTCCCCAAATGCCGGCCAGCGCTGGGCCAGCCTGAAGCCAGGAGCTCCACCCGGGCCTCCCAGCAGGTGCAGGGCCCAGACTCGGGCCATCGTCCACTGCTCTCCCAGGTGCAGCAGCCGGGGCTTGAACCGGCGCCCACAGCGGATGTCCACCCTGCAGGCCTCACGTGCTAAGCCACAGCGCTGGCCCCCGGGCGAAGGATTTGAACTCCGGAGGCGGGGGGGCGTGGGGGCGTCCACCGACTGTAAGGGGCACCTGGGAGGTTACAGCGGCAAGGCGGGCTTCGTGATCCATTAATTAACCCGGCCCAGCCTCGGCTGTCCCGGGCGGCGTGAACCGGCTGCTCGAGATGTCCGCGTCGCAAATTCTTAGAACGAGTGTGTTTTAACGAATTACGAGGAGCCCCGGGCTGCTCCCCAGGAAAACCGCAGCCTCCAAGGGCGCGCAGTGGCGGCCTCGGGTCGGCAGGGGTCGCTGCTGCGGCCTCCGCGCACGCGCACTGGGCCCGCCCTGCAGAGCCGAGTTTTGGGTTTTTGGTTGTTTTTTTTTTTTTTTTTCCTCCCTCCCCCGGCCCGCCGCCCCCGCGTACCCGCCCTGCACGCCCGGCCCGTGCGTGCTGCTGCAGACCCCGGCTCTGGCTGCGGCTTCCTCCGCTCGTAGGGCTGGGGGCGAGGGCAGAGGGTCGTGGGGTTCGACGGCCCCGCACCGCGTCCGCTCGGGGCGGGGGGTGCGGGGGCGACCGCAGGGCGGCGCCGGCCCCTGCTCGGAGACGACCTGGGCTGCGCGCGTCTTTGCGGGGCCGACCCGCATTGCTTCCCACGGACGCCCCCGGCCCCTGCCCCAGCCTGTCGCCCACGGACCGCGAGGGGAGGGTCCCCAGGGGGGGCGCTGCCCTCGGATGCAGAACGTAAATAGCACTAAAGCCGCGGCGGGCACCCCCGGAGGCCGCTGCGGCTCCAGCCGGGTCACCTCGGGACACGCGCGCGCCGCGGTCCACGCGCGCCGCCCGCTGGAGAGCAGGCGGAACGCACGGGGCGTGCGTGGGGAGCCGCCGGCCGCGGGACCCGCACGGCGCAGGCCGGGCTCCGGGGACTGGGCGACGGCCGCTGGGCGCCCCGCACCCGGGAAGTGGGCATCGCAGGGGCGCGGGGATCCACGCACGTGTTTTTTTTTTTTTTTTTTTTTAAGAAGGCTCATTTTCCCACGACCCCTGCTGGGAGACGTTCGCTGCGTTTTTTCGGGGCAGCAGAGTCGATGCATCTTTGCAAAACACAACATTTTTTTTTTCTTTTTTAAGATAAGTCCCTGGGGCCGCGACACGCGAGCAGCTGCAGGAGCAGCAACCGGGCGTCGCAGGCACCCACTCCCCCCTGCGCGAGCCCCTTACGTAATTCCCAAATCAGGAAAGTGACACTTTAGGGACCCTGCTCACAGGGTCTTAACAAAAATGTTCCGCACCGTGCAAGCTAACACGGGCGCTTTGTCTGTCCCAGCCTGCTGCGCGCTCCTCCCCCGGTGCACCTGCACCTTTTGCACGGAAGGCCTGCGCCCGCGTGGGGGCCGCCCGCCGCCCCCAGGACATGACCCGGTGCACCCCCCCCACCCGCCAGCCGCGCCGGGCGCTGAGGGGTTAACAGGCGGCGGGCGCCTGTGCGCCTGCGCGTCCAGCGCCTTCGCCCCGCCCCCGCCTCGCGGTCATGTGACCCACCCAACCGGCGTCGGCCTATAAAGGGCTGGGTGTTGACGTCAGCGTTCTCTTCCGCCGCCGTCGCCGCCATCCTCGGCGCGACCTGCCTCGCTCGGGTCTGCTCGGGAGAATCCAACGCCATCCGCCACCATGGTGAGCGCTGCGGGCCGCCCGGCGCCTGGGGGCGGCTGCGGGGGCCCCGCGCGCCCGCCGCTGCCGCGCCGGCCGCCGACGGGGCGGGAGCGCAGACATGGCGGCGGCGGCGGCGGGGCCGGCGGGCTCGGGGCCGGGGGAAGCGGCCGGCGCCATGACTGCGCGCCGCGCGGCTGCGGGGCAGCCGCTGGGGGCTCGCGGGGGCGCCCGGCGGGGACGCGGCCCGGGCGTGCTGATGCGGCGGGCGCGCGGGCCCGGGGCGGCGGGCGCCTTACGTAAGCGGCGGGGTGCGGGGGGCGCGGGCGGGCTGCCCTCCCGCGGACACCCGGTGCCACCGTGGCCCGGCCCTTGACCTTCGCCCGCGTGGCAGCCGCGAGGTGTCGCCGTGCACCTGCCGACCCGGAAGCTGCCCTGTTGGACCGAGTGGGCAGCGGGGTCGGGTGGCCCCGGGGCGCGGGGGCGGCTGCACCTGCTGTCACGCGCGGGGGTCGCCCTCCCCGGCTGCTGTCGTGAGTGACAGCCCGGCAGCCGGCTGGGGGCGGTGGGCGGGGCTCGCGGCGGGGCCCCCGCGGCCGCCGACCCCCGCCCGGCAGCTTCCTGGACCCCTGGCATCGCCCCCTCCCCGCGCGCAGGTGAACTTCACCGTAGACCAGATCCGGGCCATCATGGACAAGAAGGCCAACATCCGCAACATGTCGGTCATCGCGCACGTGGACCACGGCAAGTCCACGCTGACCGACTCCCTGGTGTGCAAGGCCGGCATCATCGCCTCGGCCCGCGCGGGGGAGACGCGCTTCACTGACACGCGCAAGGACGAGCAGGAGCGGTGCATCACCATCAAGTCCACGTGAGCGCGCGCGGCCGGGGCCGGGGGCGGGGCGCATCGCTGTCAGGGCGGTGGGGGGGTTGCATTGCTGTCAGGGGTCAGGGTCCTGGGGGCGCACGTCCGGGCGCGGGGTGCACCACTATCAGGGCCACTGGGGGGCGCGCAGCCGGGGGCTTTTGCACGGAAGGCCTGCGCCCGCGTGGGGGCCGCCCGCCGCCCCCAGGCCATGACCCGGTGCACCCCCCCCACCCGCCAACCGCGCTGGGCCCTGAGGGGTTAACAGGCTGTCAGGTCCACAGTGGGGGCACAGCCGGGGGCGGGGTGCGCGGTGGAGGGGGGCTTGTATCACTGTCAGGGGTCCGGGTCCTGGGGGCACGCGGCCGGGGGCGGGGCCTCATCACTGTCAGGTCCACAGCCGGGGGCGGGGCGGCATCGCTCGGGGGCGGGGCCGTGCCTGCGTCATCAACCCCCCCCCCCAGTGCCCTCTGGCCCCGGGCAGGGCGCTGCTGGCCACAGGTGGCCTGGGCAAGGGCAGGAGTGCTGGGCAGAGAGGGGGTGGGGTCTGGGACCCCCCGGGGGGGGCTGTCTCACTGCAGCATGGACGGCTGTGTCCCCCAGGGACACAGGCCCCGCGTGGGCATCAGCTCCCGCGCTGTCCCTGTGGGCAGGGCCCAGGGCGACCCCGAGAGGGTCAGCTGGCCCCAGCGTCCCCGGCTCCCGTGTGGTGCAGGCCGGCCCCCGGGGAGCAGAGGTGCGGCAGGTGCGGGTGGGGCCGGCCTTGCCCGGCTGGGGGTGTCCGCCTGCACCGTGACCCGGCCCCCCCCCCAGGGCCATCTCGCTGTTCTACGAGCTCTCGGAGAACGACCTGAACTTCATCAAGCAGAGCAAGGACGGCTCGGGCTTCCTCATCAACCTCATCGACTCCCCCGGCCACGTGGACTTCTCCTCCGAGGTCACGGCCGCCCTGCGCGTCACCGACGGCGCCCTGGTGGTGGTGGACTGCGTGTCCGGTGAGCGGGGCGCCGGGCGGGGCGGGGTGAGGCGGGCAGGGTGAGGCCGGGCCGGGACTGAGCCGGGACTGAGCCGCGGCCCCGCAGGCGTGTGCGTGCAGACGGAGACGGTGCTGCGCCAGGCCATCGCCGAGCGCATCAAGCCGGTGCTGATGATGAACAAGATGGACCGCGCGCTGCTGGAGCTGCAGCTGGAGCCGGAGGAGCTGTACCAGACCTTCCAGCGCATCGTGGAGAACGTGAACGTCATCATCTCCACCTACGGCGAGGGCGAGGGCGGGCCCATGGGCAACATCATGGTGCGTGCCGCGGGGCGGGCCGGGGGTGAGGGCGGGCCCATGGGCAACATCATGGTGCGTGCTGGGGGCGGGCCGGGGGTGAGGGCGGGCCCATGGGCAACATCATGGTGCGTGCCGCGGGGCGGGCCGGGGGCGAGGGCGGGCCCATGGGCAACATCATGGTGGGTGCCGGGGGCGGGGGGGGGCCCATGGGCAACATCATGGTGCGTGCCGCGGGGCGGGCCGGGGGCGGGGGGGGGCCCATGGGCAACATCATGGTGGGTGCCGGGGGCGGGGGGGGGCCCATGGGCAACATCATGGTGCGTGCCGGGGGCGAGGGCGGGCCCATGGGCAATATCATGGTGCGTGCAGGGGGTGGGGGCGGGGCGAGGGCGGGCCCATGGGCAACATCATGGTGCGTGCCGCGGGGCGGGGCGGGGGCGGGGGGGGGCAGCCCGTGATGACCGAGACTTCTTCACTTTGACCTGACCTCTGGTGAAGACAGCCCAGTCTGAGGCCGCGTCTGAGGCCGGGGCGCCGGGGCGGGGCGGGGCCCACGGCAGCCCCGTCCACGGCCGCTCAGCGCCGCCCTGCTCCCCCAGATCGACCCCGTGCTGGGCACCGTGGGCTTCGGGTCCGGCCTGCACGGCTGGGCCTTCACGCTGAAGCAGTTTGCTGAGATGTACGTGGCCAAGTTCGCAGCCAAAGGCGAGGGCCAGCTGGGGCCGGCGGAGCGGGCCAAGAAGGTGGAGGACATGATGAAGAAGCTGTGGGGTGACCGGTGAGCGCGGGGCGGAGGGGCTGCGGGCGGGCGGGCGGGCAGGCAGCAGCAGGGCTGAGACCTGACGGCCCCCTGTCCCCGCCCCCGCCCCCGCCCCAGGTACTTCGACCCGTCCAACGGCAAGTTCAGCAAGTCGGCCACCAGCCCCGACGGCAAGAAGCTGCCGCGCACCTTTTGCCAGCTCATCCTGGACCCCATCTTCAAGGTGGGCGGGGCCGGGGGGCTGGGGGGGCCCAGGGCTTGGGTTTGGAGCGGCATGCGGGGCCCCTCCCGGCGCTGGGCTCACGGCGCGGTGTCGCCGGCCGCAGGTGTTCGACGCCATCATGAACTTCAAGAAGGAGGAGACGGCGAAGCTGATCGAGAAGCTGGACATCAAGCTGGACAGCGAGGACAAGGACAAGGAGGGCAAGCCGCTGCTGAAGGTGGGCGGCCCGCCAGGGTCCCGCAGGGCGCCCCGTGGAGGGGCAGGGAAGGAGGGGACAGGGAGCCGCCCGGCGGGCCCTGAGCCCTGCGCCGCCCTCCGCAGGCCGTGATGCGCCGCTGGCTGCCGGCCGGGGACGCGCTGCTGCAGATGATCACCATCCACCTGCCCTCGCCCGTCACGGCCCAGAAGTACCGCTGCGAGCTGCTGTACGAGGGGCCGCCCGACGACGAGGCCGCCATGGGCATCAAGAGCTGCGACCCCAAGGGGCCCCTCATGATGTACATCTCCAAGATGGTGCCCACCTCCGACAAGGGCCGCTTCTACGCCTTCGGCCGCGTGTTCTCGGGGCTGGTGTCCACCGGCCTCAAGGTCAGGATCATGGGCCCCAACTACACGCCCGGCAAGAAGGAGGACCTGTACCTGAAGCCGATCCAGAGGTGAGCGCCCGGGCGGTGGCGGCCGAGTGAGCCGCCGCGCAGTGGCCGGGGCTGGCCTGCAGGGGCGCGGGTGGGCGGTGCTGTGTGTCCGGGTGCTGCCGCGCTGACGGGCTGCGCCCGGCCTGCCCAGGACCATCCTGATGATGGGCCGCTACGTGGAGCCCATCGAGGACGTGCCGTGCGGCAACATCGTGGGCCTGGTGGGCGTGGACCAGTTCCTGGTGAAGACGGGCACCATCACCACCTTCGAGCACGCCCACAACATGCGGGTGATGAAGTTCAGCGTGAGCCCCGTGGTGCGCGTGGCCGTGGAGGCCAAGAACCCGGCCGACCTGCCCAAGCTGGTGGAGGGCCTGAAGCGGCTGGCCAAGTCGGACCCCATGGTGCAGGTGGGCGGCGGGGCCGGGCGGGCGGCGGGCCCGGGGGGAGGGGGCTCCGGGCCTGGCTGAGCGGGGAGGGGGCTCCGGGCCTGGCTGGTGTGGGGAGGGGGCTCCAGGCCTGGCTGGTGTGGGGAGGGGGCTCCGGGCTGGCTGAGCGGGGAGGGGGCTCTGGCCCTGGCTGAGCGGGGAGGGGGCTCCGGGCCGGCTGACGTGCCGAGCCCCTGCCCGCAGTGCATCATCGAGGAGTCGGGTGAGCACATCATCGCGGGCGCCGGCGAGCTGCACCTGGAGATCTGCCTCAAGGACCTGGAGGAGGACCACGCCTGCATCCCCATCAAGGTGCGGGGCCGCCCCCGTCCTCCCCTGCCTTGTCCATGCCCGCCCCTGTCCTCCCTGCCCCTGTCCCCCCCCCCGCCCTGCCCTCCCCCGCCCGTCCCCCCTGCCCTGTCCCCCCCGCCCCGTCCCCCCTGCCCTGTCCCCCCCGCCCCTGTCCCCCCTGCCCTGTCCTCCCCGCCCCTGTCCCCGCCTGCCCTGTCCCCCCTGCCCTGTCCCCCCCGCCCCTGTCCCCCCTGCCCTGTCCCCCCTGCCCTGTCCCCCCTGCCCTGTCCTCCCCCGCCCCGTCCTCCCCCCTGCCCTGTCCTCCCCCGCCCCGTCCTCCCCCGCCCCTGTCCCCCCCGCCCCGCAGCGCCTGACCTCCGGCCTGCCTGCAGAAATCCGACCCGGTGGTGTCCTACCGCGAGACGGTGAGCGAGGAGTCCAGCGTGATGTGCCTCTCCAAGTCCCCCAACAAGCACAACCGGCTGTACATGAAGGCGCGCCCCTTCCCCGACGGCCTGGCCGAGGACATCGACAAGGGCGAGGTGTCCGCGCGCCAGGAGCTCAAGCAGCGGGCCCGCTACCTGGCCGAGAAGTACGAGTGGGACGTGGCCGAGGCCCGCAAGATCTGGTGCTTCGGGCCCGATGGCACCGGCCCCAACATCCTCACCGACATCACCAAGGGCGTGCAGTACCTCAACGAGATCAAGGACAGCGTGGTGGCCGGCTTCCAGTGGGCCACCAAGGAGGTGAGGCGGGCGGGGCCGGGCGGGGCGGGGGCGGGGAGAGCGGCGCCGCCCTGACCCGCCCCTCCCCCAGGGCGCGCTGTGCGAGGAGAACATGCGGGGCGTGCGCTTCGACGTGCACGACGTGACGCTGCACGCCGACGCCATCCACCGCGGGGGCGGCCAGATCATCCCCACGGCCCGGCGCTGCCTCTACGCCAGCGTGCTCACCGCGCAGCCCCGCCTCATGGAGCCCATCTACCTGGTGGAGATCCAGGTGAGGCCGGCGCCCCGGGCCCGCCCCGCCCCTGCCCCGCCCCGCGCCCCGCCCCCGCGCCCGCCCCCGCCCCGCCCCCCGCCCCCGCCGCAACCCGGGCCCCTCTCCCCGCAGTGCCCTGAGCAGGTGGTCGGGGGCATCTACGGGGTGCTGAACCGGAAGCGCGGCCACGTGTTCGAGGAGTCGCAGGTGGCCGGCACGCCCATGTTCGTGGTCAAGGCCTACCTGCCCGTCAACGAGTCCTTCGGTGAGCCCTGGCGCGGGGCGGGCTGAGGGCGGCAAGTGTCGCGGGCCCGGCGGGCACTGTCCGGCGCGAGGGGACGCTGCCCGCAGCTCCGGCCTGCTGACCCGCCTGCCTCCGCCCCAGGCTTCACCGCCGACCTGCGCTCCAACACGGGCGGCCAGGCCTTCCCGCAGTGCGTGTTCGACCACTGGCAGATCCTGCCCGGCGACCCCTTCGACAACAGCAGCCGCCCCAGCCAGGTGGTGGCCGAGACGCGCAAGCGCAAGGGCCTGAAGGAGGGCATCCCGGCGCTGGACAACTTCCTGGACAAGTTGTAGGGCCCGGCCGCCCGCCCCGCCGGCGCCCCGCCCCCGCCGGCCCGCCCCCGCGCTCCGGGCTCCCGTATTTATTCCGGACTCGGGGCGGCAGCGCGCCCTCTGCGCAGGGACTCGGCCGTGGGGCCGCGGGGGGCGCCCGACCCGTTTCGTTTCTTCGGGGACCGTGGACGTGCAGGGTTCCAGGAGGGTCGCGCCGAGAGGTTGGGGGCGGCGCCCGCAGCTCGTCTCCCCGGAGCCGGGAGGGGCAGGCGGGCCGCGTCCTGCAGCGCGCGCCGTGGAGGAATAAATGGAGTGGTGACCATGCACAGCGCCCGGGCTCCGTCCTCTCGCTCGGCCGACGCCGCGCTGGCGCCGCTCTGCCCTGGGACGCCCAGCGTCCCGGGAAGCCTGGTGCCCGGTGCAGGGGGCTGGACGGGTGCGGCCGGGAAGGAAGCGGAGGGGTCCTGGGCTCCCTGAGGCGCTGGCCACCAGCCAGGTGCTGTCCCCAGGGTGCACCCGCAGGAACGGCCGTGAGCGGCATCTCCCACGCTGCCCTGGGAGGGCCCTGGGAGCACGGACTCTGTCCTGACTGGGGGCGGGGAGGTTGGGGGCTGCCAGGTCCCTGTCCTCAGGCCTCCGGGGGTGGGGGCTCCCTCAGCAGAGCCGGCGGTGGCGCCGAGCCCGGGCTCCTGGCCCGCAGTGGACGGGGCAGTGACCTGGTGGGCGTCGGGGGCAGGCTTGTGATGCCCACCGCAGCCCCGGGAGGCCCTGCCGGCCGGGGCACCCACGTGTCGGAGGCCCACACCCAGCCCTGGCTCCGGCTCTGGCCTTGGCCCTGGCTGTTGGGGCGTTCGGGGAGTGGACCCGTGGGCAGGAGACTGTCTCCGTTGGTAATAAAACGGCTAAGTGGACGTAAGAAACGGCCGCTGCTACCCATGGGGGGAGAGACCCAGAGACGGGAGCTGAAGTCACACGTTTGCCACAGATGAGGTCGCGGGTTAGATCTGCCGGATTTCTCCCCAAGGCAGGAGCCTGGCGGTCCGTCCAGGGGTCCACCGGGGGCCCCGTGACGCTGGCTGACGTCATTTGCACCTTTGCACACTTAGCATGAGGGAGCCATTTCACCGAGGCGGGGCTTGCTGCGCGCACTGAAGCCGCCCCGGCGGCCGCCCGGGTCTGCGCCGTGGAGTCGCCCACCGCGGGGTCCGCGGGGTCCGCGGGGGCGGGAGGCACGGCTCCAGCACCCGGCTCCCGAGAGGCAGGAAGGCCGCGTTCCGGGTGCCGGAAGTCAGCTTTCCGTCGGGTTGACTAGCATCCTTTCTAGCCAATGAGGTCATGGAAGACGAGCCGGTCAGCCAATCGTAGCGTCGCATCTGGGTGCGGTGGGCGGGATGCGGAAGGAAGTGGTGACCCATGAGCGATGAGGGCCGCCCCCGGGGCGGGCGCTGGCCGGCGCGGCGACGTCGGCGCAGGCGCGTTGCGGTGTCCGAAGCCGCGGGGCCGGAGGAGGTGGCGGCGGCGGCGGTCAGTACGGCGGGAGAGGAGGCGGCCGCGGACTCGGGACCGTGAGGGTGCGGAGGCGGCTGGAGCCGAGGCTGAGGGCCGGATGGCGCCGGGGCGCGTTTGCGGAGCGGGAGCGGAGGGAGGGAGGCCGGGAGGAGACTCGGGGGACGCCCCGGTGGCCGGCCTGCGAGGGGCGTGGTGGCCGCGGGGAAGTGAGGGGCGGGGAGTCCGCGAGGGGCGGCTCTGGGCTCCGCCGGGGGCTTGAGGGCGAGACGCGGGAAGGGCGACGTGGAGACGCAGGTGCGGCCGGCCGCGGGCTGACTGGGGCGGGGGGCATCAGAGTGGACGCTGGGCGCCCAAGCCCGGGGCCTGAGGAAGTCTCTGTGGGGTGGGGGCTTCCGAGCACACCGGGCGCCCTCGTCCCGGCCCTGGGGAGGGCGCTTGGCTGGCGAGGGTCTCAGGGGCGCCCCTCCCTGCCCGTGCTGTGGGCGGCCGCCGGAATCGCGGGCCCGGGGCGGGGGTCGTTGGCGCGGCGTCCCGCGGGTGCAGGACCGGGGTCGGGCCGCGGCGCGGTGTTGGGGCCCGGGGCGGGGGTCGGGCCGCGGCGCGGGGCTGGGGGCCCGGGGCGGGGGTCGTTGGCGCGGCGCCCCGCGGGTGCAGGACCGGGGTCGGGCCGCGGCGCGGTGTTGGGGCCCGGGGCGGGGGTCGGGCCGGGGCGCGGGGCTGGGGGCCCGGGGCGGGGGCTGCCGTGCCCGGCACAGCTCAGCGCGGGTCCCTCCTCCTTGTCTCCTGCAGGGCCGCCGTGCAGGCGCCGCGGGCCCATGACGGCGCTGTCCCCGGCGGACGCGGACGCCGCCATGTCCACCTTCCGGCAGGAGGCCGTGGAGGACCACTATGAGATGGGGGAGGAGCTGGGCAGGTGAGCGGCGCCCCCTCCCCACGCGGGGAAGCCGAGCCCCGCCCCTTCCGGCCCCCTTTGTGAATCCCCAGCCTTATTTGGCCAGTCCGCGGCCCCCGGCCCTGCCCCGTGACGTCACCAGCGGGGAATGTAAATAGCTGCCTGCCCGAGTCCCCGCCTTGTGGACTTCGCGGCCGGCCGTGACGTCATCGTCAGTGACGTCATCGCCCGCTGCTGCATCGGGGCGGGCCGCTGGCAAAGACGGGAAACGCGCCCCACCCGCAGGAGCCGGGCAGCCGGCCGGATGCGCCCTCCGACCCCCGAGTTCGCCCCTGTCTGGACCCAGTGACCCTCAGCCCGGGGCGCCGTGAGCAGGTCGACCCGGGCTAAGGAGGGCCGCCACAGCTGCTCCGACCCCAGAGGGGGCTCGGGACCGGGTCCCTGCCCCCACCCGCATGCAGTGTGCCCCGGCCCCGGCTTGCCAGGCCGGCAGTGGCTGTGGTCCCATCTGGGGCCTGCACCGTGGACGGAAGACCTCTGTCTCTGTCCCTGTCCCTGTCCTGTCCCTGTCCCTGTCCTGTCTCTGTCCCTGTCCTGTCTGTCCCTGTCCTGTCTGTCCCTGTCCCCATCCCTGACCCCGTCTTCCTGTCTCTGTCCCCGTCTCTGTCCCTGTCTCTGTCCCTGTCTCTGTCCCCGTCTCTCCCTATGCCTCTGTCCCCGTCCCCGTCTCTCTGTCCCCGCCCTGTCCCTGTCCCCATCCCCATCTCTCTGTCCCTGTCCCCGTCCCCGTCTCTCCCTCCGTCCCTGTCTCTCCCTCTGTCCCCGTCCCCGTCTCTGTCCCTGTCTGGCTCTGTCCCTGCCTCTGTCCCCGTCTGTCACTCTCTCTCTGCCTTTCAAGTGAAAGGGAGGAACACAGAAGCGGCGGCTCTCAGTCAGTGTCACAGAACAGCGCAGGCTGTGTGAGCAGGCTGAACGTGTATCCGTTTTGATACAAATCTGCGGGCGGCGCCGTGGGGGGGCTGTGTGCTGAGCCACCCGCAGGCCCGCATCCCCCAGGGGCGCCGGTTCCAGTCCCGGCTGCTCCACTTCCCGTCCAGCTCCCTGCTGTGGCCTGGGAGAGCAGTGGACGATGGCCCAGGTGCTGGGCCCTGCACCCGCATGGGAGACCCGGATGGAGCTCCCGGCTTTGGACCCGCCCAGCTCCGGCCTCTGGCCATCTGGGGAGTGACCCAGCGGATGGACGGCCCCCCCCCCCCCAACTCTGCTTCTCAAATCAGTTTTAGAAAGTACCAGGTTGGGTCTGACCTGATGGACCTGACTGGTCAGTGCGATGGACCAGGGCAGAAGTTAGTTCTGAAACGTTTACTCGCGGGCTCGACGCGTGAACCGGGGCTGCGTCTCCACTCTGCGCGTCCTTTTGTTTTATTTTTAAGATTTGTTTTATTTGAAAGAGTTACAGAGAGAAGTAGAGACAGAGAGAGAGGTCTTCCATCCGCTGGGTCACTCCCCAGATGGCTGCAACGGCCGGAGCCGCGCCAGTCAGGAGCCAGGAGCTCCATCCGGGTCTCCCACGCGGGTGCAGGGGCCCAGGACCTGGGCCGTCCTCCACTGCTCTCCCAGGCCACAGCAGAGCTGGGTGGAAGTGGAGCAGCCGGGACTCGAACCCGCGCCCCTATGGGCCGCGTGGTTCTGTTCCCACCCTGGATTTGCGTCCGAGATCTCGGCCGTCCACCCCGGCTGTGCGTCCGTCCCAGCGGGGGCTGTGTCCCCGGTGGCTCCTGGGCCGTCCCGCCCCCGTGTCCGTCTGTCCGTCCATCCGTCCGTCGGCTCGCAGTGCTAGGGAAGCTGGGATCCAGACGGCCTCGATGGGGGACGGGGCCGCTTTGCTCCAGTCCCATCCGGCTCCGCTGTGGCCTGGGGAGGCCGCAGAGGACGGGCCCCGTGCTGGGGCCCCTGCACCCGCGTGGGAGGCCTGGATGGAGCTCCTGGCTCCTGACTGGCGCGGCTCCAGCCGTTGCAGCCATCTGGGGAGTGACCCAGCGGATGGAAGACCCCTCTCTCTGTCTCTCTGTAACTACATTTAAAATAAATAAATAAATCTTAAAAAAAACGTGGAGCAGCCGGGACTCGAACCGGCACCCGTAGGCGATGGTGGCACTGCAGGGCGGCCTTGCCCGCTGCGCCCCAGCACCCCCCCCCTTTTCCTAGCTTGTGTTTAAAGCAGTCGCCTGTGTGGGAGGCAGAGGTGGGGCGGCAGGTTCTGTCCACGGGCGGGGCTGGGCCGGGTCACACTGGGGGTGGGGCTCCGTTTGGGGCGGGGAACCGGACGGTCAGGGGGCCGGAGCCGAGCACTGAACCGCGCAGACGCGGGGCACCTGTGCCGGGCCTGGTGTTCGCTTCACATTTCATTTATTTAGTTAGTTTTTTTTTTTTTTTTAAGATTTTATTTTATTTTATTTTTTTTTTTTTTGACAGGTGGAGTTAGACAGTGAGAGAGAGAGACAGAGAGAAAGGTCCTCCTTCCGTTGGTTCACCCTCCAATGGCTGCCGCGCTGATCCGATGGCAGGAGCCAGGTGCTTCTCCTGGTCTCCCATGGGGTGCAGGGCCCAAGCACCTGGGCCATCCTCCACTGCACTCCCGGGCCACAGCAGAGAGCTGGCCTGGAAGAGGGGCAACCGGGACAGAATCCGGCGCCCCGACCGGGACTAGAACCCGGGGTGCCGGCGCCACAGGCGGAGGATGAGCCTAGTGAGCCGCGGCGCCGGCCCTATTTATTGTATTTGAGAGGTAGAGACAGAGAGAGAGGTCTCCCATCCGCTGGTTCACTCTATGGATGGCCTCAGTGACTGGAGCTGTGCTGATCCAAAGCCAGGAGCTCCAGCCGGCTCCCCCACGCGGGTGCAGGGCCCAAGGACCTGGCCATCGTCCACTGCTCTCCCAGGCCACAGCAGCCCTGGATGGAAGTGGAGCAGCCACTTCCCTTTCTCTGTCTCTCTCTCTGTCTCTCTCTCTCTGCCTTTCAAATAAAGAACTTTTTTTTTTTTTTAAAGAGAGAGAGAGAGACAGATCTTCCGTTCCCTGGGTCAGGCCCCAAATGCCCACCGCGAGTTGGGCCGTCGCGCTGCTCTCCCGTTGTGGGCAGTGCGGGTGGGAGTGGAGCAGCTGAGGCTTGAACCGGCGCTCGGGAGACGCGGGCTGAGCCGCGGCGCCGGCCCCGGAGCTCTGCTTTTTCAAATTAAAGAGCATTTTTATTTATTTGAAAGAGAAGGAAATATCGCCCACCCACTGGTTCACTCGGGCTGGAGCCAGGAGTCAGGAGCTCCATCCGGGTCTCCCACGCGGGTGCAGGGCCCAGCACCTGGGCCATCGTCCACTGCTCTCCCAGGCCACAGCAGGGAGCTGGACCGACCAGAAGTGGAGCAGCCGGGACTCGAACCGGCGTCCACGTGGGACGCAGCGGCCCTGCCCACTACGCCACTCGCCAGCCCCGTGTTTATTGTGTTAAAGGCTGGTGTCCCCGGCCAGAGCTCGGGGTCCCCGGTGTCGGTGCGGGGCGAGGGTGTGCAGGCCCCTGTTTTCCGAAGCGGCTTCGTTCACGCCCCACGCTCCGCCCCTTGCAAGTGTGCAGTCCCGCGTCTCCGTTGCGTGGCCAGCACTGCTGTCTCCTTGTCCTGTCCCCAGAGAGACCCCTCGCCCCTCCCGTCCCTGTGCAGCCCCCCTCTGGGCGTGACCGCTTGGGGGGGGCCATGTCTGGGCGTGCAGCCCTGGGCCCCTGGGAGGAGCTGACCCTCGCCCTGCCCCTCCTCTGGGCGTGCGGCCCTGGGGGCCGTGTCTGACCCTGACGCCCCCGGGCTCCCCCCACCCTGTCCGGGCATGACCACGTGATCCCCTGGGCCCCTGGGAGGAGCTGACCCTCGCCCTGCCCCTCCAGGCGAGACGGCCTCAGGGCCCTCGGTGACCCCTCCTCTGGGCGTGCGGCCCTGGGGGGCCGTGTCTGACCCTGAGGCCCCCTGGCTGCCCCCACCCTGTCCGGGCGTGACCGTGTGATGCCCTGGGCCCCTGGGAGGAGCTGACCCTCGCCCTGCCCCTCCAGACTAGACGGCCTCAGGGCCCTTGGTGACCCCTCTGGGCGTGCGGCCCTGGGGGCCGTGTCTGACCCGCCGCGCCGCCCCGCCCCGCCCGCAGCGGCCAGTTCGCCATCGTGCGCAGGTGCCGGCAGAAGGGCACG
The DNA here is from genome assembly GCF_051225735.1 of Oryctolagus cuniculus. Taxonomy (NCBI): domain Eukaryota; kingdom Metazoa; phylum Chordata; class Mammalia; order Lagomorpha; family Leporidae; genus Oryctolagus; species Oryctolagus cuniculus. The sequence continues at coordinate 1,408,112 of NC_142882.1, forward strand.
GGCAAGGAGTACGCGGCCAAGTTCATCAAGAAGCGGCGCCTGTCGTCCAGCCGGCGCGGCGTGAGCCGCGAGGAGATCGAGCGCGAGGTGAGCATCCTGCGCTGCGTGCGGCACCCCAACATCATCACGCTGCACGACGTCTTCGAGAACCGCACGGACGTGGTGCTCATCCTCGAGCTGGTCTCGGGCGGCGAGCTCTTCGACTTCCTGGCCGAGAAGGAGTCGCTGACGGAGGACGAGGCCACGCAGTTCCTGCGGCAGATCCTGGACGGCGTGCACTACCTGCACTCGAAGCGCATCGCGCACTTCGACCTCAAGGTGGGCGGGGCCGGGGGCAGGGGCGGAGTGGGCGGGGCCTGGGCCTGGGGCGGGGCCAGGACTGAGTGGGGGGGCCAGGACTGAGTGGGTGGGGCGAAGGGGTGGGGCAAGGGCGGAGGCTGGATGGGCAGCGGTGAAGGGGCGGGGCCTGGTGTGAGTGGGTGGAGGTGTGGGGGTGGGGCTATGGCTGGGGGGCGGGGTGAAGGGGCGGGGGCGGGGCCAGGGCGGAGGGTGGATGGGTAGAGGCGAGGCGGGGGTGGGGCGCAGGCGGAGTGGGCGGGGTGCAGGGGCGGGGCCCGGGGCGGGGCCAGGGCTGAATGGGTGGGGCCAGGGCATGGTAGGCAGAGAAGGGGCGGGGCTAGGGCTGAATGGGTGTGGCGAAGGGGCGGGGCTAGGGCGGAGGCAGGATGGGTAGAGGCGAAGGGGCGGGGCCTGGTGTGAGTGGGTGGAGGTGTGGGGCGGGGCCATGGCTTAGGGGGCGGGGTGAGGGGGCAGGGCCAGGGCGGAGGCTGGATAGGTAGAGGCGAGACGGGGTTGGGGCTGGGTGTGCAGAGGCGCAGGGGCGGGGCCCGGGGGCGGGGCCCTGGGCAGCTGGTCTGGCTCGGCGGCCTGGGCAGCGGCAGCCCCTCCCGCAGCCCGAGAACATCATGCTGCTGGACAAGAGCGCGCCCAACCCCCGCATCAAGCTCATCGACTTTGGCATCGCGCACCGGATCGAGGCGGGCAACGAGTTTAAGAACATCTTCGGCACGCCCGAGTTCGTGGGTGAGGCGCGGGCCCTGCTGCGGGGCGTGGGTGCCGGGCCAGCGCGGGAGGCTGGGCCCTGAGGCTGCCATGTCCCCCCCCCCCCGCAGCTCCCGAGATCGTCAACTACGAGCCCCTGGGCCTGGAGGCGGACATGTGGTGAGCGCGGCGGCCGGGCGGCGGGGCGGCGGGTGTGCCCGTGTCCGGGGGACGGAGTGTCGGAGCCCACGGGGCTGCCCCCGGGGACGGCCAGCGCTGTGCAGGCGGCCCCGGGCCTCAGCGTGGACCCCGTGGATGGGCAGGCGGGCGGGCAGGGGCGGCCCGGGCCTCAGCCTGGACCCCGTGGTGGGCGGGCGCGCGGGCGGGCAGGGGCGGCCCCGGGCCTCAGCCTGGACCCCGTGGTGGGCGGGCGGGCGTGCAGGGGCGGGCCCGGGCCTCAGCCTGGACCCCGTGGTGGGCGGGCGGGCGTGCAGGGGCGGGCCCGGGCCTCAGCCTGGACCCCGTGGTGGGCGGGCGCGCGGGCGGGCAGGGGCGGCCCCGGGCCTCAGCCTGGACCCCGTGGTGGGCGGGCGGGCGCGCAGGGGTGGCCCCGCGCCTCAGCCTGGACCCCGTGGTGGGCAGGCGGGTGCGCAGGGGCCAGGGGCGGGCCGGGGCCTCAGCCTGGGCCCCGTGGATGGGCGGGCGGCCCTGGTGCTCACGCCCCCGTCTGTCCCCAGGAGCATCGGCGTCATCACCTACATCCTGTGAGTGCCGGCGCCGTCTGGGGCGGCTGCGGGAGGCGGGACGGAGCGCGCTGTCCGGGGCCGGGCCAGGGAGACCCAGCTCCGGGGGCGGCGGTGGGGCCGTCGGGGACCCCCGCTGAGCGCCCAGCCTCCCTGGCTTCCCTGTGAGCTTCGGGGGTGCTGAGCCTCCACCCCAAGACGCTCTGTGGCCCCGCCCCCACCCCACCTCTGCACCCCCCACCCCGCCTCTGCCCCCTCCCCTGCCCGTCTGCACCCCCACCGCAAGAAGCTCTCTGCCCCGCCCCTTCCCCTCCCCTGCCCCTCGCCCCTGTCCTGTTTCCCCCCCCACCTCTGCGTCTGCCCTCGCTGCCCCCGCCCCGAGGGGAGGGCACGGGCGGGCCGCATCCTTGCTCGGGGGTCGGCAGCGGCTGGTGGCCTGCGTCTCGCCTGTGCCACCCACAGGGCCCCGTGGCTGGGCCGGGACGTGGGCCCCCGACCGTGTCTGGGGGGTCGGCCCGGGGTGTGGGGCTGGTGGCGCCGGGGGCCGGCGGGCGTCGTGACCGAGCCCCCCCACCCGGCAGCCTCAGCGGCGCGTCCCCGTTCCTGGGGGAGACGAAGCAGGAGACGCTGACCAACATCTCGGCCGTGAACTACGACTTCGACGAGGAGTACTTCAGCAACACGAGCGAGCTGGCCAAGGACTTCATCCGCCGGCTGCTGGTCAAGGACCCCAAGTAGGGGCCGGGCCGCGGGGCGGGACTCCCCCACCCCACCCCACCCCGCGGGGCGGTCGTTCCTGTGGACGGCTCCAGACTGGTTTCTCCCAGGAAAATCTAGAATCCTGGCAACACAGCCCCCCCCCCCCGCCTCCCCGAGCGTCTGCCTGCGTCTCTGGCCGGTGACGGGGTGACGGGGTCCCGGGCCACTGGGGGGGCCGAGGCGGTCGGGCCGCGGGGGGCACCTGTGACCGGGCCCGGGGCTCTTCCAGGAGGAGAATGACCATCGCCCAGAGCCTGGAGCACTCCTGGATCAAGGTGAGGGGCTGGGGGCTGGGGGCCAGGCTCCCAGGCGCGTGGGCAGGGCCTGCGGGGCGTCCTCGCCCCCCCCCCCGACCCCGGGGTGGGACCTGCCGTGGCCCTGAGCCCGTGGAGACCTCGGCACGCTGCGCGGGGCACCCCCGACCCTCAGACGGGGTCCCTGGGCGGGGGTCAGCGCGTGCTCTCTGGAGGCGGGGCCTGTGCTGCTCCTGTGGTCCCTCGGGGCGGGCGCTGCTGCGGGAGCCTCCCTGGGTGGGCGGGGCCTCCCGAGGGGGCGGGGCCCCGTGAGGCTTGAGGGGGCGGGGCCTCCCTGCGGGGCGAATCTCCGTCAGTGGGCGTGACCCGCGAGGCTGAGGGGCGGGGCCCGTGAGGCAGAGTGGGCAGAGCCTTGCTGAGGGGGTGGGGCCCGCGAGGCTCTGAGTGGGCGGGGCGTCGGCGGGGCGGGGCGCGGCGGCTCCGGTCGGGCTGGGCTCAGGGCGCGCTGCCCGCAGGCCATCCGGCGGCGGAACGTGCGCAGCAGCGAGGACGGCGGGCGCAGGCCCGAGCGGCGGCGGCTGAGGACGGCGCGCCTGAAGGAGTACACCATCAAGTCGCACTCAAGCATGCCCCCCAACAACAGCTACGCCAGCTTCGAGCGCTTCTCCCGCGTGCTGGAGGAGGTGGCGGCGGCCGAGGAGGGCCTGCGCGAGCTGGCGCGCGGCCGGCGCCTGTGCCACGACGACGTGGACGCGCTGCGCGCCATCTACGAGGAGAAGGAGGCCTGGTACCGCGAGGAGCACGCGAGCCTGGGCCAGGACCTGCGGCGCCTGCGCCAGGAGCTGCACACGACGGCGGCGCTGCAGCGCCAGGCCCAGGAGGAGGCGCGGGGCGCGCTGCTGGGGGCCAGCGGGCTGCGGCGCCGCTTCAGCCGCCTGGAGAACCGCTACGAGGCGCTGGCCGAGCAGGTGGCGGCCGAGGTGCGCTTCGTGCAGGACCTGGTGCGCGCGCTGGAGCAGGAGAAGCGGCAGGCGGGGGAGTGCGGCCTGCGCTAGCTGTGCGCCGGGCTGCGCGCCGGGGCCCCCCTCCTCGCGGCTCCGGCGGGGCGGGGGCTGCCTTCTTGGGGAGCTCGCGAGCAGTCGGGCCCCCCACGGCCCTGGGAGGAGGGCAGGTGCCGCCCGTCGCGCGGTGGCAGTGGCCACGGCCCCTGCCCGTCCCCAGTGACGTCCGCGGTGCTGCTCCTGGGCCTGTCCGTGCTCGGGGCCGCGTGGACACGTCTCCCCGGGACGCCGCAGCGGAAGCCCGGGTCCCATCGCTGGGAGGAGGCAGGGGTCCAGCGGCCCCGGGGCCCGTAGCTGGGGCCGCGCAGTACCGCCCGCCGCCGCCAGGTGCCGCCCTCCGCCTGAGCGCAGGGCCGGGTGGGCAGGGGGCGCAGACCCGGGCTGGGGTCCCCGCCGTGTGCCCCCCACGAGTCCCGCCGTGCCCGTGTGCATGTCCACGCCATGTTCCTGTCAAGCTCGGAGAAATAAAACCCGACTGCCGGCTACGTCTGTGGCTCGGCTTGGCAGGGGCGGCCCCTGGGGGTGGGTGGGGGCGCGGACGGGGGCCCCCGGGATGGACTGGAGCGCGGGGGGGGCGCTCACACAGCCTCGTGGGGAGGTGACGGCGTGGGCCCTGCGCAGCGCGGAGTGGCCCCGCACGGGGGCCACAAAGGCCACACCTGGTGGGCCCCACCGACGCGGACAGGGAGGGGATTGGTGGTCGCCAGGCGGTGGGGCGGGGAGGGGGCGGTGTCCACAGGGCGGGGCTTCCATTTGGGGCGGTGATGGCTGCCAGCTGAAGGAGCTCACAGCCGCCGAGAAACCCGGCGCCCGGGCCAAGCCAGACGCGCGGTGAGGGTCTCCGAGGCCCGAGCCCGCCCAGGCCTCCGTGCTGAGGCGGCCCCTCCAGCCCTGCTGGCGCGGGAAGGCGGGGGTCACGGCCACCGCCCAAGGCACAGCTGGACCTCCTGGAGGGCACGGCCACTAGGGGGCGCCGGAGGGCCGGGTGGACAGAGCAGCCGCTGGGGACTGGGCCCGGACGGATAATTCCGCGTCCTGCAGGCCTCGTGGTCGCGGGGCCCTGTGTGGCCGAGCCCCGAGGTGGCACTGGGCGTCCGTGTTCCCTCTGCTCTCCTTGGGGGGCCCCTCTGACCCCTGACCTCCATCACCAGGGACTCGGCGTGGGCCCATGTGGCAGGGCCTGCCGGGCGCGCCCTGTGGGGTTTGTGCCGTCCCCTTGGGGATACGGTGGCCGCCTGGGACTGCCCAGTGGAAGGAGGCCCAGGGTCGGCGCTGAAGCCACCGCCTGTAGTGCCGGCGTCCCATACAGGCGCCGGTTCGAGTCCCAGTTGCTCCACTTCCGGTCCAGCTCCCGGCTGTGTCCTGGGAGAGCAGTGGACGATGGCCCAAGTCCTTGGGCTCCTGCACCCACGTGGGAGACCCGGATGGAGCTCCTGGCTCCGGATCAGCTCAGCTCTGGCCGTTGCGGCCATTTGGGGAGTGACCCAGCGGATGCTCACGCGCTCGCTCGCTCTCATGCTGCCTTTCAATTAATTAATTAAAAATAAAATCTTAGAACGAGGCCAGCTGGGCTCCGGAAGCCCCTCCCCTCCGACCCTCTGCTTCCTCCCGCGGATGCGGCGGCTGAGCCCGGCCCGGGACCTCAGCCACGCCCAGCGCAGCAGGTAGGCGTGGAACGACCCGGAACCCAGCACCCAGGCCGGGCAGGGAGGGCGCTCCGCGGCGCCGCCGGCCTTTCCACCGCTTCCCCCAGGCGGCAGGGACGGAGCCGGACAGCAGCCCACGGCCGGGGCCAGGGGCCCCCGCTGGCCACCCACGGCGCTGGTGGTGGTGGTGGGGGGTCTTAGAGCCACACCCGGCCCCAGGTGAGGCCTCGTCCCGTGGAGGCCGTGGGGGCCTTCGTTTTACGCCTTAGGCCGAGGCTTGGATCTGGACTCAGAACCCAGCCCAGGTCACCCAGGTGGGGGGCAGGGACCCCAGTTCCTGCTGCCTCCCGGGACCGGGCACTGGGGCTGGGGCGCCGGCTGTCCTGCGAGTCTCCCCCTCGTCGCCAGGGGGCGCCATCACCGCGCCCTTCTGGGTCCTGGGGCGCCCTGTGCGCGCGCGGCCCGGCCGGGAGCAGGTGCAGGAGAGGGCGGAGCCGGGCGCGGGCGCGGCGGCCCGGTGCTGCCCGTACAAGGGCAAGCCGTGGCGGGCGCTATTAATAACCAGGCTGCGGGCGCTATAAATGCGGCGGGGGCGGCCGGAGCGGCTCCTCCAGCCCCTGTTGTGAGACAAAAAGAACAGTAAGTACCCAAACCACGCGGCTGCCCCCGCCCCGGGGCCCACACGTGAGACACACACAAGTGGCCCAGCCAGACCCCCACCCCCCACAGAGGCCCGCCAGCCCCTCCCCGCCAGGGGGAGCCGGGGAGGGGCGCGGGGCGGGGGGCCGGGCCTGACTTCCCCTCTGCTTAGCCAGGGAGAAGCCACAGACCCCAGGCGTGCATGCATGCTTTGCGGTGGGGGAGCGGGGGACAGGGAGGACTGAGGTGGGGGCCCCGCCCCCCCCCGGCCCCCAGACCTCTGCGGGTTTATTTATATCCTGTGAGTCCCTCCACCTCCCCGACCCCGCCCGGAGCTGTCACCTCCCAGCCCCAGGAGCCACCCCCCACCCCTCCCTCACCTTGGAGGGGCCGCGGGGCCTCATGTCCGCCCAGGACCGAGAGGAGACCCCAACTCTTGGCACCCCCCACACACTGCACCTGGTGGAGTCGGGGGACCCATGGCGGGGGTCTGAGGCCCACAGCCGCCCCCTCCGACGTCCCCCTGCAGCCTGGCCCCCAGCCCCGGGCGGCTGAGTGATACCTGATGTGGGAGACAGATGCATGGGGGTGGGGGTGGGGTCCTGAAATAGACCGGGCGGGGGAGGGGCGGCCTGCTCTTTCTCCCCTCTTTGGCCAAGGGCACGGTTCCTATTGGGAGGGGGTGGCTGTGCCTGGCGGGGGCCGCAGCCCAGGGCGCTGCCCCGCCCCCAGGTGTGACCGCAGGGCCCCCAGCGAGGCTGACTTCTGCAGGTTCCCCGGGGGTCGGGCAGGGCAGGGCTTGGCCCAGGGAGGTGTCAGCCACGGGACAGGGGCTCGTGGCAGGGCGGGGGGGGGCAGCTTGCGGGGGGGGGCGGGGCTGGGGGCCTGGTCTGCACCCATGTCCCATGCCCAGCCCCTTGAGCCCCGGGGCGAGTAGGAGCAGCTACCTGCCCTGGGCTCTGTGCCCTCGGGCGCGTCCCGGGCCCCCAGCACTCCGTGCAGTGACAGCCACCGAGGTCCCCCTGGGGCAGGGGCCCGGCCTCGGGTGAGAGGCGCTGAGGGGCCGGTTCTCGGCTTCGAAGGTTCTGGAAGGCTGGAATCCTGGTCCTGGGCGTCCCCAGGGAGGGTTTCTGGGCTGGGGAGCCAGCATTTCTGGCTTCAGTAGTTCCGGGGGTTGTGGTCACTCACGCATCAGAAATCCCCACTCAGGGTGGGGGGCGGGGGCTGCAGCTGGCTCTGCTGAGGGTCCCGGGAGCCCAGAGGTGACCCGCGGACACGGCCCGGCCTCCCGGTCTCCTTAGCTGGGGGCCTCGGACCACGGACTCAGCTTCCCCCGGGGCAGGCCGGCTGGCAGGTGCAGGGCCCGTCGCCATGGCAACGAGTAGGTCAGCCAGGCCGCAGAGGGGCCTGGGGTAGGCGGGAGCACCTGCCACCCGCGCTGGCCCTGGCCGGGGCAGGGAGAGGGCCGGGCACAGGGTAGAGCCCCCAGGCCATCCCCGGGCTCTGTGGGGCTGGATTGGGGGAGGGGCTGGAGGGCCGCGGGGTCCGGCATTGGCCGGGGCTGTGTTCCGGGGCTGGGGGCTTCCCGGATAGAACCAGGACGGGTCTGGGAAAGGCAGGAGGGACCGGGCCATTGCTCCCGCGGAGAGACACAGCTCCCAGGGCGGGCAGCCGCGGCCGCCATCCAACCTTCCCAGCCGGACGCTCCGTCCCCGGGAAACACCCCCCCCAGCCCCGCACCCCCACGCCACTTGCTGACCGGGCGGCGCGCTTCCTTCTTCGTGGCTCCCCCGGTGCGGCGGGGCCACGGCCGTGGCGGGCGCGGGGCACCGGGTCCCTCTGCCTCCGCAGGCGGCCTTCGAGGAAGCCCCGGGCTGGCCCGGCTCCCATCTCCCTGTCGCAGGCTGGGCGCCCGCAGTGCTCATCCTTTCAATGACAATGACCAGGCAGCCCCGGCCTCCGGCGACCCTGTCCCATCCTGGTCTATTCTGGGCCCGGTGGCCGGCAGCCAGGGCCCCCAGCGCCGGGCCTGCCCCCAGGGCAAGGCTTGGCCATTCAGGGCGGGGGGCTCGGAGCCTTGGCTGACCGGAGGAGCCGCGTGTCCCCAGGGCTGTGGCCCTGCGCCAATAAAACTTTATATATAGCTTCTGACATTTGAATTCGTAACATGCAAGTGTCAGAAATTAAATTCTCGCTCGGCCAAGAAAAAAAAAAAAAAAACAAGAAACTCTTCTCTCTTTTTAAAAATTAATGTGTATTTTATTCATGTGAAAGGCAGAGTGATCCAGAGAAGGAGGAAGAGGGAGGGAGAGAGGGAGAGAGAGAGGGAGAGAGGGAGAGGGAGAGAGAGGGAGAGAGGGAGAGGGAGAGGGAGAGGGGGGTGGGATTCCAACCCCGAATGCTGCAGCAGCCAGGGCTGGGCCAGGCTGAGGCAGGAGCTCCATCCCAGGTTCTGGAGCCGTCGCCACTCTTCTGGGCGCATCAGCAGGGAGCTGGATCAGAAGTGGAGCAGCCGGGACTCGAACCGGCGCCCATGAGGGATGCTGGGCTCGCAGGCAGGGGCTCGACCCCCTATAACAGCTTCTGGCCCAGGTCAGAACGGCGAGAAGGAGGTCTTCTATCTGCTGGTCCACTCCCCAGATAGCCGCAACGGCCGGGGCTGGGCCTGGCTGGAAGCGCTCATGAGTCCCACAGGGCGCCGGTTCGAGTCCCGGCTGCTCCCTTCCGACCCCGCGCTCTGCCGATGGCCTGGGAAAGCAGCAGAGTCCCCGCCACCCCTGGGAGGAGAACATTCCCGTGGGGGTTTGGTTTGCACACCCAAAGCCAGCTCTTTCGGGCACGCTCCTAGGAGGGAACTTCTGGGTCATATGGCAGTTTTCCCAGTCCCCCCAAAACTTCCAGATGTTCTCTGGCTTCTCCCCAGCCTGCCTGCCTGCCTGGATTTTCCCCCACTTCTGCGGGTGCAAGGGCCGATGCCTGCAATTCCACAGCCGGCCACGGGGTGTCACCCTAACCCCTGGTACCGTAGCCTGGGGTCTCTCACTCTGGGCAAAAAGAAGGCAGTATGGGGAGACCTTGGTTCGAATCCCAGCTCCACCAAGCGGCTCAGCCTCAGCACCCCCCACCCCACCCCAGGAAATGGGTCTCTCAGTAACAGCTCGGGCAGGTCCTGGATGGGCTCAGGGCGAGGGGCTGGGCTCGGCTTCCACCCAGGGGCTGTGTGCTTTATGGGCATTTTAAGGGCAAGGGAAGCTTCCAGATGTCCTTATGGAGGTCACATCAGCTTCCGTCACGGAGAACAGGGACACAGAAAAACAGGCAAGAGTCCACAGCGGGGCCAGCCTTGTGCGTGGATCCCCTATGGGAGCCGGTTCCAGGCCCGGCTGCTCCACTTCCGATCCAGCTCCCTGCTGTGGCCTGGGGAGGCAGCGGAGGACGGCCCAAGTGCTCGTGGCCCTGCACCCGCCTGGGAGACCCGGATGGAGCTCCTGGCTTTGGCCTGGCCCAGCCTGGGCAGTTGCGGCCATCTGGGGAGTGACCCAGCTGACGGAAGACCTCTCCCTCTCTCTCTCTCTGCCTGTCTTGCCCTCTCTCACCCTCATTCTGCCTTTCGAATAAATAATAAATATTTTTACTAACAAAAGACCAGTTCATCGCAGTGACCGCCACTAGGCAGAAGGCGGGCCCCGCGGAGGGGAGAGTGGACAGGCGCAGCGCCGGCCCGCCACGCCACGCCACGCCACGCCTCGGGGCAGTAGACAGCCCTGAACAGGTGCAAGGCGCAGGCACGCGCTCCAGCGAGCCCAGGGCCCGCCCAGGTCCGGCTCCAACTCCCCGGCTGCAGGCCGAGGCCTCTCCGGAAATGTCCTGTCTGGGGAGACCCCCGAGGCAGCCCCCCACGGGGGACGCGGCAGCAGGGGCCACAAGGAGCGAGCAGAGAGGACAGAACACGCCACACGCGGAGGGTTATAAAAACAGGGCCGGCTTTAATTGCGCGGCACGGCCGCCCCCCCGCGGGCACGCGCTCACACCGGGTCCGGCGGGGCTGGCGTCGGGGCCCTGCGGCCCGGCTCGGCCCGGTTCGGCCCGGTTCAGCAGCGAGTTCCGGATGCCCTCTAGCACCTGCTGGCAGAGCGCCTCCCGGGACTGCGTGCCGTCCAGGTACACTGGAACCAGGGGGGTCAGGGTCACGGCCGCGGGGGCCGGCGCCGCCCTCGGCGGGGGCCCCCGCCCACACTCACCCACTTCCACGCCCTCCGCCTCCATCTCCCGCTTGTACTTCTGGTACATGGGCCACACGTGGCCGTCGAAGAGGCCGGGCGGGTCGGGGACCGCGTAGCTCCGGGTGCTACAGGGAGATGAGCGCTACCCCAGGGGTGGGCCGGGGGCACCGCCCCCCACCCCCGCTTCCCGCACTTTGACCCCCTGGGGCAGGGCGTGGGCGCCTCTGGGGCGCGGCCCCGGGTCCCGCGGGCCTGTTCCGGTTTGGGGTTCACGGCTGATGCCCCCCGGGACGCGCCCTTGGGAGCCGCCCACCTTCGCCTCCGCTTGCACTCCTCGTAGGGGACAGTCAGGAAGTAGCGGCAGCTGAACAAGTCCACCAGGGGCCTGGCGGGGCCGGGGGCGCACGGTCAGCCCGCCGCCCCCGCGCGGCCGTGCACAGAGGGGCCGCTGTCCGGCCCGGGGCCCCAGCGCAGCGGCCCGGGCGGGGTTCTGGGAGGGCCCCCGGGCGCACCCGCGGCCGAGGCTCACTTGTAGCTGTAGAGCAGGAACCCCTCGAGCAGAAGGATGTGGGTGTCCGCGGCGTCGGGCTGGACGCTGACCCCGTGCGCGCGGGCGAACTTCTGCGGGCAGCCCAGCCAGGCCTGCACGGTGCTCAGCATGGCCTCCATGTCCAGGGACTCCAGCACTGGTCGGGGAAGGAGAAGGGGGCGTGGTGCGGGGCGGGGCCTGGGAGGGGCGGGGCCTTGGGGGGCGGGGCCTCGTCCTTACCATCCCACTGCTTGAAGCCGTCCTGGCCAATGGCTATTTGGTCTTGGGGCTGAAACAGAGGCGAGCGGGGCTCAGTGCGTGCCCCAACCCCACCTCGAGTGGGGGAGGGGAAGCGGCTCTGCGGGGGCCCTCACGCCTCGCCCCCCCGCACGAAGCAGCGAGGAAGCCCATGTAGCCCCTGGGCCAGTGGAGGTTGTGGGGGTGGGGGTGTCCTGGTCTGGCAGGCAGGGGGGTGGTGGAAGCCGCTGCCTGCCCCTCCCCCAGCCCGGCCAAGGGCGGCCACCTTGTAGAAGTCGTCCTGGTGGATCACGCAGCAGTTGGGCAGCGCCTTGCGGAGGTTTTGGGTCAGCGTGGTCTTGCCGCCGTTGGTCACGCTGCGGAAGGGGCGCGGGTGAGGCCGGCGGGGGTCCCCTCCACCCGCGCACGCCCCGCGCACGCCCGTCGGTGACTTCCTATATATATACTATTATTATAATTTTTTTTGTAAGAGCCAAATGTGGAGACAGATTTGTAACAAAGTAGCAATCGGTCCCCAGCCTGCCCAGGGAGGCCTTGCCCTGGTTGGGGCGCGAAATTCTGGGGAGGCCCACCCACGCCCGGGTTTCTCCCGGCGCCCGCTGTCCCCGGAGCTTCCGGGAGATGGCAATGGTTTTCTGCACCAAGACAAAGTGATGTGTTAAGGTCATGTTCCACCGACACGCAGGTGTCGCGCTGCAACCGGCTGTGTGGCAGAGAAGGGAAACACAGATGGAGGCCAAGGCGGCGGCCACGCGGCGGGCGCCCGGGGAACCGGCCCGGGACAGCCAGGACGCCCAGCGCCCGGTGACAGAGGGCACCAGGCGGCCTCTCGGTGTCTCTGGCTGACCCACTCGCCGCCCTCTGAGCTTTAGCCGCAGGGATGGCCGTCCCAGTGGCTGTGGGACAAGGCCTCCGAGCGCCCCTGGGCGGGCCAGGTAGACAGCACCCGTGCTGGGAAGGCTGCCCCCCACCCCGGAAAGCACAGGGTCCCTGGTCCATCAGGGGGACAAGGGCCAGATACTGCGCACACCCACCTGTGTCTCAGCGCTAAAGGGAGCGGTTTGTGTCCTGGGGGAGCCCCGGCCCCACGGCTGTGCCCAGCACCTTAGTGGGGTCTGTCCCAGCACCCTGATGTAGGGGTTCCGGCCTGGCTGTCACAGCGGGAGGCAGCCCGTGCTCCCCCACCCCGGGGGCTGCGGGGCAGGGGGCGGCGCTCTGCGCACTCCCACAGGGCCCCCTCCCCAGGCCCCCGCCCGCTCACCCTCCGATGCCCACGACGAGTTTCATTCTCTCACGGAGGGGCGGCGGGGACAGCGGGTGACTCCCAGGCGGCCCAGCTGGGCACGACCCCGCAGTGCGCTCCGGGCGCGTCCCGGCTTCATTGAGAAAACCCCGCGGCTTTATAGGCTCCGAGGGCCCCCTGGGGGGGAAGGGGGGGGAGGCGCGCGCAGCGTGCACCTGTCGCCGCCGGACGGAAATAGCTCGGCTGCCTTTTCGCCCAGATCAGTCACGGGCCAGCCGGGAGGCCCGGGTGGGGGTGGGGGTCGCCCCTGCCCGGCTCCCCCTCCCCCTTTCTCCTCGGGGCTCCTGGCCAGAGAGCCCTAAAAATACCTCTGCCCCGTGTGTTCCCGGCCTGACCCTGAATTGAAGGCAGCCTGCCCGCCGGGGGAGGGAACTTGGCCTCCCGCCCCCCACCCCAGCCGGGCTCAGCAGGGACACTTCCGGCCCCCAGGGGGTGGCCGAGAGAGGGTGGAACGAAGCCTGAACAGCACTCCCCGCAGCTGTTGGGGCCCCCAGGGAGACGCTC